>NW_028261259.1:3214875-3383194 GCF_057802395.1 Ceratotherium simum simum
ATTTGGAATGAAGCTAATTCTAGACAAATGGCTGGGCAATGCTTTTCTAGAGGAGGTGTCATTAGAAGAGAGATCTAAAATGAAGTAAATGAAATGAGTCACCTCAAAGATCTGAGGGAAGAAATATCTCTAAGCAGAGGGAACAGTTCGTGCAAAGGCCCCTCAGGTGGGAATATGCTCAGCATGTTCAAGAAAAACAGTTATAAGGTTAATGTGGCAGGAGAAGGCACTGAAGAGAAAGTGGTCAAAGAGTTTGGAGATAGATGGGACAGAATCACTGAGTCCTTGTAGGCTCACATGCTCTTAGAAAGTTTAGATTTCACCCAAGTATGATGGAAAATCTTGACCATTTCACTGGGCCAGCAAATGAATGATGTCATTTATGTTTATAAAGACTACTGGCTTCTGCATTGGGAGATAGGAGGATTCTCTGCTGCTGTCGATCTAAGACAAAATTATCTCTTGCCAAAGTTATTACAGTGATCTTCCTTCTTCCACAGGTGATATCTTCCTGGTCCCAATGCAAGCCAGTGGTCTTTATAAAGCATAAATGACATCGTGCAAATGAGCTGACTTGGTGAAATGGTCCAAGATTTTCCATCAGTACTAAGCCGAAATCGCAACCTTCTAAGAAACATGTAAGTAGAGCTTCATCCGTGACTTAGCGATCCCCGTCCCCATCTAGCTCTCCAAATCTCTTTGACCAATTCTCTTCAGCGTTCTTCTTCCTGCCACATTAATACCTTATAACTGTTTCCAACATGCTGAAGACATTCCTTCACTGAAGTCTTTGCACAAACTGTTCCTCAGCCCCTGAATGCCCTTGCTCAGGATCTTTCAGAAGTGACTCATTTCACTTCATTTCCAGATCTCTTGTACGAGTTGACACCTCCTCCGAAAGATATTCAGCTGGATTTCGGTCCGTTAGCCACATCTCCAAATAGTTTGCCATCATGCACCAATTTATCCAGTTCTTCCTCACATCATTTATCAATCTCTAAAATTGCCATCATAATAAATTACGAGTATTTCTCATATTTCGTGTCTGTTGCCTTCAATGAATTTCATACATTATGAGATGCAGGTGAAATCTTACTTTGTGCCATATCCCCAGATACTTCTAAATTTGGATTAGGTGTCTGAATCACCATAGGCTTATACAGTATCCATTAGCTGAATAAATAAATCAATGAGTGTAGATTTGCCAACTCATTAATCAGCCGATTTCCTCATGGCATACAGATCTTCTTATCTCCTTAATGTTAGTTTCAGTGGAGATTGAGTTAGTACACTCCAGCCGCCATGTAAATGAATGCAATAGAAGGGAGCACCAGTTCATTTGTTGTGGCTCACATGTTTTCAAAGTGAAAATGGTGCCTCGACTGAAATCTTGACACCGATATCTATAACTCGCAGGTTAGACTGCTGGTTAACAGGCGGAAATTTACTGGAGACTGAAAAAAGGCCGAGTTACCTTTATTATTACTTTCTACAGCAAATTTTGTAGCAGGCCAGGAGGACATAGAAAGTCTCACACCTTTCAAAAAATACCGTGGCGTGCTTTATTAAATCATTGTTATCAATAAATTTAACACAAATCTAAAAACAATTTAACAGGTTTTCAACTCTGGCTTAACATTAAGCTCAGGTGCGGGAGGAAACACTGCCAGCCTTAACTCCCAGGTGAGGCGCACACATACCGGCATTACATTTTAACAGTTTTCACATCATTTTACTGTACAGCCAGGACGAAGCATTCGAAAAGTGAGATCATTGAACAACGTGTTTAAAATCCAAAGTTGTTATTATCACATGCAGTTTTACTTCCGATCATCTGCAATGACTTCCCTTAGCGGTGGATTCAGGGGTACGCAGGTCAGGTACCCTTCAGCATATAGAAATCATTAATGTACACAAAAATTTCTTCCATTTGGTTTGGAAGAGCGAAATACCTTAAAGCCCCCATCCTTGCTCTTATAATACTCTGCCGTTTCCTTAGAGTTTCGAAAAGAGAGCATCTTTCAAGAATCTCCTATGATCTTAGATCTAGTGTCGCACTCAAGAAACGGAGCGAAAGCGGAAGTAAATTCTCACAGTTAAGGATCATGCTCATCTCTTATTATTTCATTACAATATAATCTGTGGGTTTAACTTCTGGGATTCATATGAGAGAAAGCATCATTCAGTGCCAGAAGATTTCCAGTATAGCCAGGTATTTCAAGCTTATAGTGCTTCGAGCGTGGGGAAGGGAGCATCGAACTTGCAAACCTCATCGCGCTCACTAAAATATTATTCAGAAGCCTTTACAGTTCATCGGCGCAGATCATTTCCTGTGTATTCAGAATGGCGTCATAGAATGTTTCAGTCCTTATCCACATAGCATGTTCATTAAATGCCATGGGACTTCCACTTCAGATTTTTGACACTTCCAAATCGTCAAGATAAATTCTTCATCAGCGCCTCTCAGTTCTAAGCGGAGCGAGTGAGAAAAATGAAAGTTTGAATAGCGATAACCCAAAGTGGAAGATCGTCTATTAAATCGCATAGTGTCAAATCAACAGAAATTCATTGAAAAGATTATTTCAATTATGCTTAATGGTAGGTTAAAGAACTAAAGATCTATCTTCAACGCAGGTGAAAGAAACTCGTATCTTTTGCGTTCCTATGCAATCTTTCCTGAGAACTTAGGTATTGTAGTGGATGGTTAAGTTGAAAGGTCAATAAAATCCATAAATCGTTAGAAAGACACATGGAACATACTTAGAGCAAAATTTGCATTCCCTCTGGAATTCAGTTCGCAAACTAGCTCTTGTCTTACCATCTGGATAGTGCTATGCCATCACATTTCAGTTAAAAAGTGAACTTGAAATCTGAGAGAAGCTCTTCAGTTGAAGAAGCGAAAGAGTATTACCACATTATACTTTTTTTCTTTCCTTTAGTCCATTAAACTTACACTCATTTAGTAAAATTTCTTTTAAACTTTTGTAATAAGTGAGGGGAAATTATTCAAAGCATATGGAGTGGGGAGCAGTATTGTCTTGTGCCAATCTCTTCCGCTGCCTAGAATGAGTGAGAAACATTTTAGTAAAAAGCGAAGCATGACGTAGCTGACTTTCCGAATTCCAACAATTGGCTAAAGCTCACGCGTAGTCTACTCTAAATCTTTGCTGCATTGCGAATCGGATTCGTAACTGCGCCATGTATGCTATGGCAAGCGCTTCTGTTCCTGACTCCTGGTAATATCAAAATCACCCAAGTTAGTCTTGCCAGAAAGAGATTCAATTCAGTTCGGCCCATGACTTCTTATCTTAATGCGGTTAGTTCTGTAGGTCACTATTTCACCCTATTTCTTGCCTTCAAAAAGAGTGAAATAATAAGAAATCAAAACAATACTCTTAGAACTCATCGACTTGCAGAACTATCAGCATTTATTCGCGGGAGAGATTGATTAGCGATTCTTATCTTCCTCAAAGTTCCCCAAAGCAGAAGGATCTCATAAGAATCGGTTAACTTTGCGAGACTCACTCCCTCGAAGATTCATCAAGTAGTCATTCTGTGAGATCGTATTAACTGACGCTGGAGGTGCGTTAATAGGTCACATCCATCGGATGGGATCTTAACTTATGGGCGAATCATAGACGCATACAGTGTCTGTTGCGTAAATGCAAAGACGAATATAAAGCAGCGGCTCTTGATATAGGATCATGTTCTGTAGCAGATATAAAGCATTCCACTTTATAATGAAAGATCTTGCCATGATTCCGCTCATCATATCCTCAGCTGGAATAGTCTTTCCTCTTCCGAATGCTCCGCGGTTTTCACTGTCCCTTCCAGGTATTCTGACTCCTGCTTTATAAATCTATTTCTTTTACAGGATGGCAAGCGCTTAAAGGCAGAATATGTCACTCATTTCGATACCCCCTGATTAGTCATCACATGGTATGTGTTTTGGATGCTCCAGCTATTATTTCAGTGCGGAATAAAAGAATTCACTGTTGGAATGAATGAAATAACTTCAAATAAGGATACTAGCGCAGTGGCCAGTGAATTAGCGGTCTTTCATGCAAACAGTGGGTACCTATCTTCATTCACTACAGTACTAAGATCACTCATGAATTCAAACTCATAAGTGGCAGGAATCAGCTTTTAGACTCTCATATCTAATTGAAAATGTTAAAGTTTTAAATGAAATTTATTTCAATATAGATGGATTAGCATGGACTGCCTATACAAAGCCATGTTTAGTTTTCCATGGCTTCTTGATGCAGCATTATCTCAACCTTTATATTCTTTGTCTTCTTATCTACATTAGTATTTGAAATCAGTAGTAAAATCCTAGCACTTTCTAGCCATTCATAGTAACACTATTATTATAAATCAATACAAAGATCATAAGGTACTAAAGTTACACCTTTCTGCTGATTACACCCCTCTTCTGAACTTCCATCCACGCAATGCGCTGATAATATCACAAAAAAATGTAGATTATGACAGAGAGAGATAAAGAGCCCAAATTAAACTTCTGGTCTACTTAGTGATAGATTATAGCAGCAAAAATAGGTACCTAGCTAGTCTAAAGAGACTTCTCTGAGATAAATGCTCCAACTCCCTTGCCGTAGCTCTTCTAGCTCTGACCGCTTCAGCCTGTTAGCAGCCACAGCAAAGCTCAACGCAGCATCTAAGCATCTTCCGACTCGAGCTGGTCACCACAGCCTTTCAGCGTACCCAGGCTGATCATACCCAATCTCCAAATCCCAAGTATGACTTTAAACGCAAATCCGAAATGAGCTGAGTTACTGATTTATAGCCTCAGACTGGTGTAGTACCAGCGGTTTCGAGCAATAAGTAATGTTGTGCATCCTGCGCCACTGTGAATGAATGCGTGAGGGCAGATGATCAAATTCACCAACAGTAGGCTGCGTCCAAATAAAGAATGCTTTGAGCGACCTGCTGCACTCAGGCCAGGCGGCAAACACAATGCAGCTCGTAGAAGTAAGAATTAATAAAGATAGCGCACGCAGATCAAGTCTCTTCAGGATGGGGAGGCCAATAGACTGCCCGTTAGGGAAAAGAATAAGAGAGTTATTTTAAATTATTGATCCTGGGTTCTGGAGTTCAAAGCCATTTAAAAGAAAAATAATGTTACAACTGTGCTGATATGTAATTATATCTGCATTATAGATACTAGCAGACTTCATAAGTTGATTAGCAGTAGGCTTGTCATTACATTTTTCGAAAGACAAAGAGTAGTCAAGCACATATTTATTATTGTTACAGAATACAGCATTTGTCAGATGGGCAAAATGTTATTAAAAAAATAAAACAAATTTATATGCACTTCTTGCATTCTGAAAAATGTTTTTCCTGCCCAGCTGGCCACCATCATAGTAGAATCTTCACCCATCTCAATTAACCAACTAGGCAGAAAGACATTTTTTCAGAATGAAAAATAAAGAGTGCATATAAGTTTGTTTTATTTTTTTTTAACTAGCAAGATTTTTGCCCATCTGACAAATGCTTTTATTTATTCTTTGCATGTTCATGGCAACTGGTAATAAATATTGTGCTTGTTTCTCTTTTGTCTTTTCAGAAAAAAATGTAATGACAAAATACCTTTAATTAGCCTATGGCCTGGGTCCTTATGTCAAGATATAATTACATATCACACGGATTTGTGACGTGTGGCTTTCTTTTAAAGAGTGGCTTTGGACTCAGAACAGTCAATAATTTAAATAACTCTCTTGATTGTTCTTTCTCTTTAGGCAGACGCCCAGTCCTCCACGGTGTAATCCTTTTTCTCCTTTTATAGCTTAATGAGGCCTCCCATCCCTGGGGAAGGGGGGCTTTGATCTGCGTGCGTAATCTTTGTGCTTCTCTCTGAGCTGCTTGGTGGTGTTTGCACTGCTTTCGCCACCATGACGAGTGCAGCTTGGGGTCATCACTTGCTCTTGGCTGGACACAGCCTGCTCGTCTTCCCTGCTGACCCAGCTGCACTTTGGTTCTTGTGGGAACTACAGACCCCCTGATGTCTGCCCTTCACATTCATTCACAATTGGCCTGGGAAGTCTGCTGTGCAGTACTCAGCTTCACTGGTGCAACACGTCCCAGTCATCAAATTTTAGCTATTTTCATAATTCCACGTTAGGGATATGCTGGAAATTTGGAAATTTGGGTATGATCCACGCCACAAGGACACTAAAGAAACTGTGGGGGTATTAACTCAAGTCCAAGTGGGAAGGCTTAAGTAAGATGAACTTTATTAAATGCTTAAATGCTTACGTTGACTTTACTGTGGCTACCCAACAAACTGATTCAGAGCTAAAGCCTACAGCAAGGAGATTGGGGCAGCCTATCTCAGAGAGATCTCCTAAGGCCTTAAATTTTCTTTTACTTTTTTCTATCTACTCACTAGTAGGCCAAAAGTTGAGGCTTTGGGCTCTTTACTCTCTCTCTCTGTCATAATCTACATTTTTTGTGTGTGTCACGCATTAATGGTGGATGGAGTTCAGAAGAGGAAGATTGGCTTAATCATAAGAAAGGTGTAACAGTACTATATGATCTTTGTGGTGATTTATAATAATAGTGTTACTATGAACCTGGCCCAAAAGTACTAGGATTTTACTCTGATTTCAAATACTAATGTAGATAAGAAACAAAGAGAAAATATTAAGGTAGATAATGTACATCAAGAACCATAAACTAAACATAGCTTTGTATAAGCAGTCCATGCTAATAAATCTATTTAAAATAATTTCATTTAAACTAACATTTCAATTAGATATGAGAGTCTAAAAACTGATTCCCTGCCACTTGGAATTTAATTCATGAGAAGTGATCTTAGATTACTAGTGAAAATGAGATAAATTACTGTTTACATGAAAGACCACTAATTCACAACCCTCTGCCTAGCATCACTGTTTAGTTATTCATTCAATAACATTGAATTCTTTATTCACTAAATATTAACTGGGCATCCAAAATTTTATACCGATGACTACAGGGGGGTATCAAATGAAATGACACTTATTCTGCCCTAAGAGCACTTACCATCCTGTAAAAGAAATAGATTTATAAAAGGAGTCAAGTACCACAAGACAGGCAAAGAAAACCCCCACAGGCATTCAGAAGAGGGAAAGACTATTCCAGCTGAGGATATGATGAGCAGAGTCATGGCAAAGATCTTTTCATTATAAAGAATGGAATACTTTATATCTGCCCTAGACTTGATCCCTATATCAAAACCACTACTATGTGTCTTTGCATTTACCAACAGACACTGTGTGCATCTAATGATTCACCCATAAATTAGGATCCCATCCATTAAGATGTGACTATTAAAACACCTCCAGCGTCAGTTGCAATGATGTCCCAAAGGTGACTTCTTGATGAATGCTTCAGGGATGAGTCTCACAAAGTTAGCCATTCAGCTATAAATCCTTCTACTTTGGGGAACTTTGAGGAGGCTAAGAAATCACTATCCCTCCACAGGTAAGTCTGATAGTTCTGAAAGTCAATAATTCTAAGAAATATTGTTTGATTTCTTATTATTTCCTCTTTTGAACAAAAATAGAATAAGTAGTGACCCTAAGAACTGCCACATTAAGACAAAATCATAGGCAGACAGATTGCAGACTCTTTCTGGCAAAGATAGCAGGTGACTTGTGATATATTAGGAGGTCAGGCAGGCCTTGCGCCATAGCATCCCTGGCCTTAGTTACAGATCCATTTCACAATACAGCAAAGATTTAGAGTAGGCTTCTACGGTGAGCTTTAGCCAATTGTTGGAATTCAGAAAGTCCATACATCATACTTCCCTTTTTACTCGTATTTCTCCTCCAATTCTAGAGCCTTAGAGATTGACACAAGAAAATATACTCCCACTCCATATGCTTTGAATAATTTCCCACACTTATTATTAAAAGTTTAAAGAGATTTTGCTAAATGAGTGTAAGTTTAAAGGTGAAAAGAAAAAAAAAAGTAAATGTGAATACTTTTCCTTCTTCAACTGAAGGGCTTCTCTCAGGTTTTTCCAGTTCACTTTTGTGCTGAAATGTGATGGCGTTGCTATATCCAGGATGACCAAAACAAGTTTACGATGCTTAGTTCAAAGGGAATACAGTTTTCTCTAATATGTTTGTGTCTTTTCCCAACATTTTTATGGATTTTATTGACCTTTCAACTTAACCATCCCATTTGGCCTAAGTTCTCAGGAAAGATTGCATAGGGCTTAAAGATTTTTAGGTTTCTTTCCCCTGCATTGAAGATAGATCTTTAGTTCTTTCCTACAGTAAGCATAATTGTAGCTCTTTTCAATAATTCTGTTATTTGACTTATACATTTAATGAACATCTTCTTTTGGGATATCCTTATTCCTTTCATTTTCTCACTCACTTTCCACTTGGAATGAGAGAGAAGCACTGAATGAAGAAGGTATCTTAACAATTTGGAAGGTATCCGTCTAGTGGAAGTCCATGGCATTGTGGGCTATGCTATGTGAGATGGGACTGAAACATTCTCAGACACCATTCAACACAAATGATCTGCACCAGTGTTCTTAAAACTCTGAATATTTTAGTGAGAACGATGAGACACAAGTTGTTCTCCACTCCCACACTTCAGCTTATAACTTGAAATATAACTATACTAAATCTACTTTCACAACTGGTGTTTCTCCATATGAATCCCAGAAATTAAACCCTGGACTATGTGTAATAAATAATAGAATGACATGATCCTTAATGAGAAAATTTACTTCCTTTTCCTTCCATTTCTTGAGTGCAAGAAGACTTTGAGATAAGATCATGGAGATTCTCAGAAAGATTCTCTCTTTTCAAGCTTCCTAAAACAACAGAGTACTATAAGAGCTAAAGTTAGGGGCTAGGGTATTTCCTTCTTCAAACCAATGGAGAAAAATTTTGTGTACATTAATGACAGGAAGTTCTATACTGAAGGGTACTTTGTTGCAATACCTCAGAATCCACCATAAGGGGAAGGTGTAAATGATCAGAGGGTAAAACCATGTGATACTAACTCTTTTCTTTGGTTTAAACACGTTGTTCCGATGATCTCACTCAGTGCTTCATCCTGGCTGTGCATTAAAATGATGTAGAAAGCTTGTTAAAATGTACCAATGTGTGTGCCTCACCTGGGACCCAAATGTCAGTGTTTTTAAAACTCCCACACCTGAACTTAATGTTAAGCCAGAGTTGAAAACCTGTTAAGTGTTTTAGATTTGTGTTAGATTTGTGAATGTATGATTTAATAAAGCACCACAGTTATTTTTGAAAGGTGTGAACTTTCTATGTCCTCCTGGCCTTGCAAAATTTGCTGTAGTAATTAAAGGTAACTCATTTTTTTCAGTCTCCAGTAAATTTCCACCTGTTTCCAACAGTCTAACCTGCAAGTTATAAATGTCAGTTATCAAGGTTTTGGTCAGGCACCATTTTCACTAGCTTGTGTTATTAAATGAACCCCCAACGGTGCTCCCTCCTGTACATTGTTTACATGGCAGCTGGAGTGTCTTGTACTAACTCAATCTCCACTAGTAACATTAAGGAGGTAAGAAATCTACATACCATGAAAAATCAACTGATGTGAGTTGGCAAATCTACCTCATTGATTTATTTATTCAACTAATGGATACTGCGTGTCGCCTGTGATTCAGGCACCTGTCCAAGTTCCAAAGGTCTGGGGATATGGCACAAATAAATTTCCTGCTCTCATGTGTATAAATTCTGATGGAGGCAACAGACAAAAAATATGAAAATATAAATTATTTGTGTAAATAATAATTTTAGAATTGATAAATGATACGAGAAAAACAGATCATGGTGCATGATTAACAAGCTATTTGGAATGAAGCTAACTTAGACAAATGGCTGGGCAATGCTTTTCAGAGGAGGTGTCATTACAAGAGAGATCTAAATGAAGTAATGAAATGAGTCACTCAAAGATCTGAGGGAAGAACATTCTAAGCAGAGGGAACAGTTTGTGCAAAGGCCCTCAGGTGGGAATATGCTCAGCATGTTCAAGAAACAGTTATAAGGTTAATGTGGCAGGAGAAGAAGTACTGAAGAGAAAGTGGTCAAAGAGTTTGGAGAGGTAGATGGGACAGAATCACTAAGTCCTTTAGGCTCTGCCATGTTTCTTAGAAAGTTTAGATTTCGGCCCAAGTATGATGGAAAATCTTGGACCATTTCACCAAGTCAGTAACACGATGTCATTTATGTTTATAAAGACCACTGGCTTGCATTGGGAGATAGAGGATTTCACCTGTGGAAGAAGGAAGATCACTGTAGTAGCTTTGGCAAGAGATAATTTTGTCTTAGATCCGACTGGTAGCAGAGGAAATGCTGACAAGCTCTTTTAAGATGCAACGTGCAATATTTTGAAGGTGGAGAAAACAAGACCTCCTGGTAGTTTAGATTAAGGATGTGAAGTCAAAGGTATGAGATAAATTGAAATAGTAATATTAAATATGTATGAGATATAAAATAAATTGGGACACTGTACAATAAACAGAGATTACCAAGAGGAAAGGGCATATTAAGTGAAGAAACAATCCAGATACCGGGTGTTGATTTAGAACAAAGGAGACGGGACGGACAGAACTCCAAGGGACCAGGAGAGGTTCACTGCTGTCAGAAAGTAAGAAATGAGGTAGAAACTGAACCTGAATAAACACACAATAGGCTCTCAAGAATTATATGCTGCTCCAGTTACAGAAGGTTTGCCTCTGCTGACAGTGATGGAACCAGTCTACAGAGAGTCATCCATTCTCCCTGTTCCCCGATCAACAGTTTATGCCGTGATCCACGGCAGTGGTAGCCATGTTTGAGGATCAGGGGTTCTGACCCCATAGCCTATTTAGGGACACCAGTGAGCTAAGACAAATTCTGTGTGTGCCAGCCAAGTTAAGGTGGGGGTTGCACAGCAGCCAGCAAAGCATGGTGCATGAATTGCAAAATATGTTTTCCACTACAGTGTCCACTTGAATCAGCACCACCAGCCACCTGAAGGCATCTCTTGACAGTCTTCCATCTCTGAGGGAAATAGTAACCTATTTAAACCTCTCTTTTCAAAACCAGTATGTTTTAGGGTACATTTATCTTGTCTATTCTTGGATTGCATGCAATTTATTTCTCTCTTTATACCTGAACAATTATCTTCTTTTATTAGAGAATATGAAGATAGAAAAAGTTCCCCAATGCAATGGCACTGAGACAACTGACTTCATTCTTCTGGGACTGACAAGCCGACGAGAGCTGCAGCCCATCCTTTTTGTGGTGTTTCTCCTGATTTATCTCGTCACCGTGACAGGGAACTTTGGATTGATTTTATTAATCAGAATTACTCCCGGGCTGCAAACCCCCATGTACTTTTTCCTCACCCATTTAACATGAGTGGATATTTTTTATTCCACTAATGTCTTTCCTCAGATGCTTGCTCATTTCCTATCTGAGAAGAAAACTATTTCCTACGTGGGGTGTCTGATCCAATGTTTTGTTTTTGTGACTCTGCTCCTTACTGAATATTACATGCTTGGTGCCATGGCCTATGACAGGTACATGGCGATCTGCGGTCCCCTGTATTACAGCAGCAGAAGGTCCAGGCCACTTTGCATCTGCCTGGTCACTTTCCCCTACCTCTGGGGTTCTATGGTGGGCACAATGCCGGTGATATTGACCTCTCGCTTGTCCTTGTGTGGACCCAACACTATCCACCATTTCTACTGTGCTGACCCTCCCCTCTTAATGTTGACATGTTCTGACACTTACATAAAGCAAACATCCCTATTTGTGTCTGCAGGGATTAACCTCACAGGTTCCCTACTCATCATCGTCGTCTCTTATGTTTTCATTTTCATCACCATTATGAGGATCCATTCCAGTGAAGGGCAGCGCAAAGCCTTCTCCACCTGTGGCTCCCACCTGACGGCTGTCACTATGTTCTATGGGTCCCTATTCTACATGTATCTGAGACCAGCAAATCAGCAGTCTGTTGAACAAGGGAAAATTGTGGCCATGCTTTGCATTTTTGTGAGTCCCATGCTGAATCCATTTATCTACACCCTGAGGAACAAGGATGTGAAACAGGCTTTGAGAAGAGTGTTTATGAGAAACCTTGGTATAATGGAGAAAAGTTCCATTTTGACACTCTCCCAATGAATACTAAAAAAAGAATCTCAAAAACAATCAAAAGTATCCCTTGTTGGTGGTGCCTGAATGCACTTCTCTGGAATAAGAATGATGTTCTTTATGTACGCATAGCTTGGCATCAATTGAGAGTCTAATGGAAAAAATGAATGGAAAAGAAATTGGAAATGATGATTGATAGGAAACACAAGAGTGGAAGTCAGTTGTTTGTAATAATGCAGGGTCATGTTTTCAGTCTCATTCAAGAACTCATTTCCACTTGGTTATTTAGCAGATAAATTCTTCCTTTCACTTCCTAGGTCATCAGTGTTGAGCATCCCTGAGCCATCTTGTCAGCAAAGAAAGTGCTTTACAATATATTTCCTCGATATGAAAATGACTTACTTTTGTACAATATATTACAGAGTTTCCTTTAATGAAAGCTGATTATCTTCTCAAAAAATCTCATATCTCTAATTTTGGATGTTTGGTCTCAATACATTTTTGGCATATTTTTATGTCTACTTCTCTTGAATATAAAAACATGTGTTTAATTTTTTCAACAAAGAACCTGATATTTTACATTTTAATAACCCAAGGATTTGTTTCATTAGTTTCCTTTAATCAAAACTGATACCTTTATTAATGGGAGATAACCATTCCTGATTTAGAATTTTCATGTCTTACATAAGAGGTTTATATCATTTTGTTCCTACAATATTAACAATTATTTTTCTATAATATTATATGTTACCTTTCATTTTGTGTCTACTCACAAACTGTTTTAAAATAACCACTATTCTACTATGAATGAATTTGTTTTCAGTGTTTTACAACTAAATAGTAGAATAAGCATATTCTAGATTGTTTGATACTCTTTGAAACTGGTCTTTATTTAAGAGCATGATATAACAACATTGATGTGAAACATTTTAGTACATCACTACCTTAATATTTAGGAGAGTGTTTATTTTTCCCTCTTTAGGAAAATCTTTATGCACATAAGTCATTACTTCTGATCAGTTATTGTATTAAGATAGATTTCCAGAGATTTGTTCTTACTTATTTTTATATTTCTTTATTTTTGCATGTAGCAATGTGTGAAATCACCGCCAGCAAAAGAGTACCCTAGTTTCCCTATATCCTCAAAGGCATTGGAAGCATTCAATTGAGTGTGTGTATGTGTGAATATAGTAGATGTAAATTCAGTACAGAAAACATTTATGCAGCAGATATAATTTATTAGAACTTAACATTAATTTATTTTACTTTTTCTCAATTTCATAGTATGCTAGCTACTATGATGGTAATGTTTAAGTTTTTTTTTTTTTTAAAGATTTTATTTATTTATTTATTCTCCCCCCAAAGCCCCAGCAGATAGCTGCATGTCACAGCTGCACATCCTTCTAGTTGCTGCATGTGGGACGCGGCCTCAGCGTGGCCGGAGAAGCGGTGCGTCGGTGCGCGCCCGGGATCCGAACCCGGGCCGCCAGCAGCGGAGCGCGCGCACTTAACCGCTAAGCCACGGGGCCGGCCCCGGTAATGTTTAAGTTTGAGAAGAAAAAGAAAAAAGCTTTTATTTGAAGGAACTTTCTTTTGAGATGGAAACTTCCTGAGTAAAGCAATAATTAGGTTTCCAGATTTAAAAGCAGTAGATAGAGATATTCACGTACACCATGCCTCATTCCTAACAAAAAGTTAAGTACAGCTTTGTTTACTATTGAACATCTCAACCTATTCAGAAGCACAATAATTTTCGGGAGACAAATAATAGAAGTTGTAATTAGAAGAAAACTGGATGATCATCCTATTCAATACTGTTATAGAACAGATTTTTTTGTGTGTGGGGAAGATCAACCCTGAGCTAACATCTGTTGCCAATCCTCCTCTTTTTGCTGAGGAAGATTGGCCCTGGGCTAACATCCGTGCCCATCTTCCTCTACTTTAATTGGACGCCGCCACAGCATGGCTTGACAAGCAGTGTGTCGGTGGGCACCTGGGATCCGAGCCTGCCAACACCGCGCCACCAAAGCCGAGTACGCGCACTTAACCGCTTACACAACCAGGCTGGCCCCTAGAACAGGTTTTGAATCCCTACTTTTTCCTACTTTCATATTCCAATTCTAACATTAATAAATAAAGATCTTTTAATTTTATATCCTGGGATCTGGATGATATTGGAAATATGCACTTTGTTGTTTGTTTGTTTCTTGATTATAAAAGCAATAATTGTTTGTCATGGGGAATTGGTACACAGATATAAAGTTTCACTTTTCCTTAATCCTAGTATTTTACAAAGTTAGCATAGTGTATATATTGTTGTACCGTTTCTTTTTCATAAAAAGCAGTATAAAATAATTTGCCTGTGTCTTAACTGAGAACTTCTTCATTTTAATGTGTGTATAACATTCTAATGCAAAAATTTGTCACGCAATAGTCATACTCTCCTTAGAGTCACAACCAACACACCCTTCCAGGGGTTCTAGTTATTTACAGCCATCATACTGCCTATGCTTAACCGGTTATTAAATGCAGGAGTCCTCACTTTGCACAGTGCTATGGAAACTGAGTTCCATGAAAGCAAAGACACATTTCCAGTCTGTAGATGGTCCAGTTTACCAGCACCACGCAAAATGAGGGCTGCTCGTGTTAATATATCATTTGTTTCCCTTTCCTCAATTATAAAAAAAATCTTAGGAAAATCTCCCAAGTTTCTTATTATACCTTCAGCACGTTTTTAAAATTGGAATGCCTGAGTAAAACTGTACAAACATTTTTGACTCTTAAAAACATAAGGAGAGATGAATTTCCAGAGAAACTGTATAATTTTATTTTTCTAACATCAATGTATAAAAGTGCAGTTTTTTGAAATCTCTTAAATGTAGATACTAGACAGAATAATATTTCAATTCATATTTTTGATTACTAACAATTTATTCATTAATTTTAGCATTTTTGTATTTTTATTAATTTTCAGTTCATAGCCTTTGAAATGCATTTATATGTTGGTGTTTAATGCTTCAAATGATTTCTATAAACTTACTGTATCTTAGTATTATTATCACTTTATCTTATGTGTGACAAAATCTTTGTCAAATTGTTAGAGCTGCTTATTTTAAATTATTTTATGGTCAAAATGAAGTAACTTTTCTATTGGGAATTTCTCAGTCTGCTATTAAGCTCAGAGACATTTTCTTCTGATTATTGAAATGTTTAATATTTATTTGAATTTTGATCAAATTGTTTTTGAGGATTGTTTTCAGTGATTGAATGACTCACAGTTGAGGAGTTATGTGTGGACATGACAGTTCTTTTGGGGGATAGTTGTTGGCAAAAAGCAAATCCAGATACAGATAAGATTCTCTATTTAGATATCTTTGTGGAAACTATATTGCATCATGGACACTGGGATGGTGCAAAAATAAATGTATGTGTACAACTGTTAATAAATAAACAGCATTAATGTGCCAAAGTTGTATGCTTTTCTCCTCATTTATAGGCCACCATCACCTCTCCACCTTTCTAGTAAAAATACTTAACTCACCTGTAACCTTTCAGCCCTAAGCAGTCCTCTCTGTGGCCTCCGTGCCATACATCTCCCCATCGGATCTGGGGACCAAGCTATAACAATACAATTAATACTAAAATATTTTTCCACATTTTTCACATAATTTACTATGGGTATGTGTTGTATGTGTCGCCACATATGATATTGTATATGTGTGCATATTCTTCTAAATTGAACTATTGTATGCATAATTTCTGGGTTAAAAATATCAGGTAGCTAAAAGCACCTGATTTTCATTCTCCTAATGTAAATTTGAAAAGCAAAAATAACAAAGATGGAATTTCTCTACGAGAAATTGAAACATTTAGGGGACCTGCCCGGTGGCATAGCTTCGTCGGCCCGGAGTTTGTAGGTTCTGATCCCGGGCACGCACCGACGCACCGCTTGTCAAGCCATGCTGTGGTGGCGTCCCATATAAAGTAGAGGAAGATGGGCATGGATGTTAGCCCAGGGTCAATCTTCCTCGGCAAAAAAGAGGAGGATTGGCATCAGATGTTAGCTCAGGGCTGATCTTCCTCACACACACAAAAAGAAATTGAAACATTTTAAATCTACATTAATTATAAGAATTTGGTTTAAAATATGTATATAGATTGGTCAAAGAAAAAATAGAAATGGATTCATTCAGTATACAATGAAGATAACATCACAAATTAATGAAAAGTAAAGCGTTGCTTAATAAATAGAAGGAAATGGGTTAAAATGTGAGAGAAAAAGTTATATACAATAGTACAACATACAACAAAATTGTATCTAGAATAACTCAAGGTATTCCTATAATATATGGCCACAAAAAATCAATAACATAATATAGATACTTGCTTATTTAATTTTAGGATGGAGAAAATCCACAAAGCAAAACAAAAAGAGACAAAAATTTTCCAAATAAAAATGTAAATATTCTTCATGTGAAGAATATTGGAAACAACATGAACTGTAATCATCAAGCTGATGTATATATTTCATTTGTTAAACATATATTTCAATTCTTTTTCTGTTCAAATTAAAATAGAAAGCTTGCCTAAGAATTTCAGTTGAGACAATAAAGAAGCAAATTATCTTAAATAATATTTCTTAATATTAATATAAGTACAGTGAAATGGTTACTTTCAAACGTTACTAATCATACATGTAAATGGTTGATGCTTTCTGAAGAAAAATTTACCCATAGAAAAATTTAACAAGGGCTTTAAAAGTGTTCAAAGCATTTAAGTCAGCAATTCCACATTTAGGAATCTATCCTAGAGAAATAACAAGAGGGATATGGAAGTAAATATACGAGTCTATCATAACAACAATAGGATATATCAACATGATGGAATAATTGTTTGCAAGATAAAGTGGAAAAAAATTAACCAAATGCAGAGAACAACTCTCTTTTAATAGGAGATTGCAAGTAAATTTTACTTTCATTCCAAAATTGAAACTAAATTTTATTGCAAAATTTAAAAATCTTTTAGTATTTTTCAATTTGCTTCTCTACAACTATGTATTATTTTTGTAATTAACTTCAAGTATGATTTAATTTTGTGTATTATACCACATTGAAAATAATGTTCACTAGAAATATTTAGCCTATATGAAAATACAAACATACTCTCAAGTGAAAATCAATGTTAAACCTTGCATATGGCAAATGATTCCAATTTCGTTTTAGGAATTAGAAGAATATATACACACACCAATTTATTAAGAAAAATATAAGAAAATTCAAACAGAAGCTGTCCATTGGTTTAGGACACATCACTGACAAATGTTACTTCCTCACCACTGTCTGTATTTTCGGTTATTTATAGTGAACATGTTTGATAGAATCAGCCTTATTCAATCAACTGAGACTTAAGAATAGAGTTCAGTTTTCTAAAACTGCATGTCATCTGAGTGATTTTCTGGAAAATTATTTGAACACAGAGTAAATATACCAGTTGATTTCATGTGAACATTTAGTATCACGGTCTAAGTTAAAATCAAGGCACACAATATTAGAATACCAGACATTTAAGACAATTTAAAGAAATTTTAATATACGTCTCAATATGCAGCCATCTAGTTGAATAATAGTGCATAGATTAATGAAGATGATTTATGTATCTCTTTATATAACCTTCTTTTTTTTTTTAGAATATATCTTTTTTTTTTAAGATTTTATTTATTTATTTTCCCCCCCGAAGCCCCAGTAGATAGTTGTATGTCATAGCTGCACATCCTTCTAGTTGATGTATGTGGGACGCGGCCTCAGCATGGCCGGAGAAGCGGTACATCGGTGCGCGCCTGGGATCCGAACCCAGGCCGCCAGCAGCGGAGTGCGCGCACTTAACCGCTAAGCCACGGGGCCGGCCCTATATAACCTTCTTTACTGAAGATTTTCTCAATAGAAATTTTGAGAACTACTGGAACAGACTTATCTAGAGAATAATGTCACAGACAATTTTATGAACCAAAGTAAGAATCGAGTGTTCTCCTCCAAAAAGATATGTAAACACCTACTTATCTATATACTGTTTCAGGGCCCTCTCAGGTTGCAGAAGCCACTTCACAGACTGTATTAACTCTTAATAAATTAGACCTAACTCAGTGCTACTACATAAAAAGTATACCTAGAATGCTTTATACTATACTGTGCTTGAATTCAATCCATATTCCTGGAAACTCACAAACAGGTGTTGACAGTTTATTTTCAAAACTGAGAATCATAACCAGTATTTATAAATAGACAAAAAGTTTTTAGGATGTGTATGATTCGGGTTGTGGGAGAATTTATAAAATGTTTTAACCTATGTGTGATCTATGTATTTAAAATTTCCCTGAGGTGATTCCAGTAATTAGTCAGGCACCAGAGACATTGTTCTATGCCACACTTGAAGAAATAATTTCATAAGTAAAAAAAAGTGCAAAACTAATCCCCCTGCTTTGAACGTCACTATGGCTCTGTAGACCACCTAACTCAGAGAAGATGGATTTCCAGCGTTTCCATCAGAGTGAGTTAATTACAAGATTTATTCTGAAGTAAGTAAAGATATTAAAGTATTATATGGAATTATTGGATACTGCCCATTTTATTTTTAGAGGTTCTCTGCTAAAGAAAATATTGTTTAATTTCAATATTACAGTTTTTATTAAAACAAGTTGTCTTGAAGGTATTAATTTTGCGGAGAATTTAGCTAATGTCATTGACAGTTCATGAAGATAAACAAATCATGACTATAGAATAGTAGGTTTGTTCTTTGAAGGGAGTCACCATGTCATCACAGACACTTAGTAATGACAAATGAACACATGCTTAAACTGCAATTTTATGAAAGAGATTTCCCTTAATCATTTGCTGCATGGCATGGATCACATCCTTGTTCCTTAGACTGTAGATCAATGGGTTCAGCATTGGGCTCAAAAAAGTATAGAAGACTGCAATTATTTTGGACTCCTCTACAGACGTCTCAGATGGGGGCCTTAAGTACATGCAGCAGAGGGTTCCATAAAATATGGTGACTGTTGTAAGGTGGGAAGCACAGGTAGAAAATGCTGTGTGCCTGCCTTTAGCAGAACGGATCCTCCAGACAGCTGTAATAATGAAAAGGTAGGACAGGAGAATGATGAAGAGGGAGCTTGAGAGAGTAAAACCAGCGACTACAAACATTGCCGTCTTCTTGACATAGGTGTCAGAGCAGGCCAACATTAAAAGAGGAGGGTCAGCACGGTAGAAATGATGGATTTCAAGGGAGCCACAGAAGGACAAGTGAAAAGTCAGCAGTGTCTGAGAGAGTCCACTGAGGAAGCCAAAAGTATAAGGGACCATGACTAGAGAGATACAAATGTTCCTGGACATTCTGGTGCTGTAATGCAAAGGGCTGCGAATGGCAACATAGCGATCCACTGCCATGGAAGCAAGGATATATAACTCAGTGATCACCAGCGCAATGAAGAGAAGACACTGCATGAAGCATCCAGCATAGGAGATGGTCTTCTGGTCTGAGAGGAAATTATGCAGCATATTTGGAGTAATGTTGGAGGAATAACAAATGTCTACAAAGGAGAGGTGGCTAAGGAAGAAATACATGGGCGTTTGGAGGTGGGAATTGGTCTTGATCAGCAGGATCATGCACAGATTCCCTGCCAGTGTGATTAGGTAGATCACCAGCAACACCCCAAACAGGATCTTTTCTAGCACTGGATCCTCTGTGAGTCCCAAGAGAATGAATTCCGTCAGTAGAGTGTGGTTTTGAGAAGACATTTTCTTAGCCCTTGAAAACTGACAGTGACAAAGAAAGTGAGGAATTCTGTCTGATCCAGATTCTGCTTTTATTATTTTATTCCATCCATTTTATCACTTACTTATTGATCTATTCATCTATGAGGAAATTACTCTTCTCTTTTCAACACACACATCAAGATTTCTATGTAAATATTTTCACACTCTATCTCTGTTCTCTCTCTCTATATATATATATACATCTCAAACACGCAAACACATTCACTCTCTCTCCCATGTATATATAATGTATTTACATAGAGTTGTATTTTATATTAATTGATAATGTGTTATAATATTACATATTATATATACATATGTATACATTTATAACTGTCTTCTTGGGGAACTTCATATTTGATATTTTTTCCAAATGTTTTGGGGAAAAAAGCCAAAAAAATGAAAATTAGACAGGAAAAGCAGCACATCATCAACATCATTCAAATGGACAAAGGAAGCTGGATTTCTAGGGTCCCTTGCGCTGTGATGTCCTATTGTTTCAGATATAAAATAGAAGATAAATGTTCAGCACAGCATTTTCTCTTGAAACCTATAGTCGTCTGACTTAATTTCTTAAAGAGGACACTGAATTTAGTGAAATTTAACTCTTGATATATGGCTCAGAAGGTACAGAATGAAGACTTGTTCTCTCTGCTTTATAAATTTACCCACTCATTTATTCACGCACACTGCAAAATTTGATATTTTTCTGTTCTAGGATCTGTAGTTGCAGCAGTGAACAAATTCCCCGTCCTCATGGAGCACATGTTGTAGGAGGAGGAACAGATATTAAACACATAGATAAAAACGTATAACATCATGTCAGTTAGAAGCAAGGATTATGAAGAAAATGACGGCAGGATGCTTTAGATGCAATTTTTTCCACATTTAGAGGATACTAATCTCCACACAAAAGAACAAAATATATTTTTGTGAACAAATGTAGAAAATAACCTACCTGTAAAAGCTGATTTACCATATTTTGTAAAAGCACAGTGGGAAGATTTATAACGTATTTGCTAAGTATATTCCATAGAGTATTTTTTAAATAAATTTTAAAAACCAATTAAAATAGTCTTTGTTCGTCAAGGGCATAACCTTAATTTAATGCTTTGGGAACTAGATTCTCCTTTGAGGCCAATAACCCTACCTAACTCTGGTAGACACTGCTTGGTACTGTGTGTGAGATCTTCAGCACACGTAAAGAATTTAACCATCACTTTTAATACTATGGAAGGAGGAAAATACATGCAGATAAGTTTTGCAATTTTAATATAGTAAAGAACAGGGAATCCCAATCAGAAAGCTTAAATTTTTCTCTATAAACACTGAAATGAGGTTATCTAATGATAGTGAGGAGTAGGAAGGTACAGCAGGTGAGAGATTTGAGGAGCAGAAAGACGAGGAAAGCCACAGACTAGGAAAAATATTCACATTCAGTTATTCTGACAAGGACTTGTATTCAGAATACATGAAGATTTTCCACAAAAAACTGCTCAAATTATAACCATCCTAACCAAAAAAAAAAAAAGTCTATGAGGTGAACAGAGAGTTCATAAAAGAAGGTTTGCGAATAGCCAATAACCACGTGAAAAGAATGTCAGCAACCATAACTGTCAAGAAAATGCAAATTCTAACTACAACTGGATACCACTTCACAGTCACATCAATGGCAAGAATTAAAAAGATTAGCAAGAAAAAGATAGACAATGACAACGTGAAGTAATTGTAAATTTCATAATATGTCACTTGATGGCGTATAAAATAATTTAATGACTTTGGAAAACTGGTTGTTCCTTATAAAATTTCTCGTAAAGTTAAGTGCCATATAAAACTATAGCCCAGTAAGCATTATGTATTTATACAAGAGAAAAGAAGACGTATACCCACAAAGAAACTCAGATATATGTTGACAAATGCATAGATAAACAAATTGTGATATACCCATATAATGGAATACCACTCAGCAAAAAATGAACAAACTACTAATACAAGTTAAATGAATCTCAAAAGCATTGCATATAGAGAGAGAGATTAACTTCCTGAAGGGCAGAGTGATGACCTCCCAAAACCTGTTTCTCCAAAAAAGCAATGAGAACACTGGCAAAAGTTGTCAAAATCAACTCTTGAGAACTCTGGATATTTACCAAAGGCTTGCAACAGTTCTAGGAAAATTAATCCATTTATTCAAGTAAACATGTCACAATGTTGCTAAAAAGAGTGAGCTTTGTGTCTTTTTTTTTTTGGTGAGGAGATCAGCCCTGTGCTAACATCTGCCAATCCTCCTCTTTTTTTTGCTGAGGAAGACTGGCCCTGGGCTAACATCCACGCCCATCTTCCTCCACTTTATATGGGATGCCACCACAGCATAGTTTGCCAAGCGGTGCATCGCTGCGCGTCCGGATCCCAACTGGCGAACCGCTGGCTGCTGCAGCGGAGCACGCGCACTTAACCGCTTGTGCCACCGGGCCCGCCCCGTGTCCTTTTTACATTCCCTATCCCCACCCCTCTCCCTACCTGCACAGCAGCCTTGACAACTTGAATTATGATTTCATGGCTGAGCACATTCGTCAAACTGCACTAAAATTATTATATTTTATTGTAAGTAAATGTACCTGCATAAATTTGATTTAAAGGTAAGTTTCGCTTTCCTCACAGTCAACCAGATCAAATTATTCACTGGATTATTAATACTGAGGTACGAATAAAAACGACAACAGAGGCACAACATTATCGGGGCTCTTCCCATACTTAAATTAAAACAGGACAAGAGCTAACCATTGAAGCTTAATTTGTCAAACCCTTTCTTCACCTGGAAAATTTTTAACTATTACATCAAGGATGGAATCCAGAAAGAAATCTGTTTATCTCTTATCTCTTCTCTTCTCTTTGTTTCTGGTATCAAGGAAGCTGGGATAAAAAAAAAATAAGAAAATGAATGAGAGGACCAGCCCCGTGGCTTAGCGGTTAAGTGCGCACACTCCGCTGCTGGCTGCCCGGGTTCTGATCCCGGGCGTGCACAGACGCACCGCTTCTCCGGCCATGCTGAGGCCGCGTCCCACATACAGCAACTAGAAGTATGTGCAGCTATGACATACAACTATCTACTGGGGGTTTGGGGGGAAAAATAAATAAATAAAATTATAAAAAGAAAATGAATGAGAGAAGCAGCAGAAGAAGGAGAATTAGTTGGATGAAGAGTTTTAAGTAGTAAATAGGAGTGGTCAATGAAATATGTAAAAGCTTTCTCAAGTCTTCACGAGTCTGTTCCTTGCTGAGTATTACATGCTCAGTGGCTTGGCCTATGACAGGGACATGGCAATCTGCAATCCCCCGCATTGCAACAGCAGAATGTCAAGGCCACGTTGCATCTACCTGCTCACTTTCCCCTCCCTCTGGGGTTCCATGGTGGGCACAATGCAGGTAATATTGACCTCTCACTTGTCCTTTTGTGGACCTAATACCAACAATCATTTCTACTGTGCTGGCCCACCCCTCTTAATGTTGACATGTTCTGACACTTACATAAAGCAACCTGCCCTGTTTGTGTCCACAAAGATTCAACTCACAGTGTCCCTACTCATCATCCTCAACTGCTACATTTTCACTCTCATCACAATTATGAAGTCATATTCCAGTGAAGGGCAGCACAAAGACTTCTCCACCTGCAGCTCCCCTGACAGCTGTCATTGTGTTTTATGGTGGCATGTGCATGAGACCAGCAAATGAACAGACTGTTGAACAAGTGAAAAATTGTGGCCGTGTTTGTGTTTTTGTGGGTTCCATCCTGAATCCATTTATCTACAGCCTGAGGAACAAGGATGTGGAACAGGCTTTGAGAACAGTGTTTATGAGAAACATTAGTACAATGGAGAAAAGTTCTATTTTGACAGTCTCCCCATGATAAAATAATGAGTCTCAAAAACAATAAAAAAGATATCCCTTGTTGGTGGTACCTGAATGCAATTCTCTTGGATAACAAAATATTTTTTATATATGCATAGTTTGGGATCAAATGAAAGTCTAATGGAAACAATGATTGGAAAAGTAGTTTGGAAATGATGATTGATAAGAAACACAAAAGCAGAAGTCAGCTGTTTATAATAATACAGAGTCATATTTTTAGTCTCCCTCAAGAACTCATTTCCACTTGATTACTTAGCAGATAAGTTCTTCATTTCACTTCCTAGGGCATCAATATTGAACACCACTGAGCTACTCTTACCAACAAGGGAAGTGCTTTATGATATATTTCTTGAATATGAAAATGATTTACTTTCATATGATATATTACATAGTTTCCTTTAATGAAAGCTGATTGTCTTCTCAAAGAAACTCACATCTCTAATTTCAATGATTTTTCTCGCCGCACTTTGGTATATATTTGAGTCTACTTCTCTTGAATATAAAACCATATGTGTTTTATTTTTTCAAGAAATAACTTAATGTTTTACATATTTTAATTCCTCTATGATTTGTTTCATTAGTTTCCTCAATCAAAACAGAATCCTTTCTCAATAAAGAATACTCACCTCTGATTTAGTATATTCTTCTCTTACAGAAGTTTTATATAATTTTCCCTACTACATAACTAACAGCTATTGTTATATAATTTTACATATTACCTTTTGGTTCCTGTCTACCCATAAATAATTTTACATAATAGTTCCTCAAGTCTGCATGAATTTGGTTTTAATGTTTTAAAACTAAATAGTATTGCAAGAATATTCCGAATTGGTTGATGCTCTTTGAATTTGGCTTCTTTTTAATTGTATAATATAACCGTGTTAATATGACATATTTAGTATGCCACATTCTTTTAATAATCAGGATGTTTTTATTTTTTTCCTTCTTTAGGAAGGAAGAAAAAGACAAATACTGTATGATCTCCCCTTTACATGGAATCTAACAAAACTGAACTCGTTGAACCAGAGACTAGAATGGTGGTTGGCAGGGGTGGGGAAAGTGGGGAGATGTCAGTCAAAGGGTACAAACTTCCAGTTATAAGATGAATAAGTTCTGGGGATCTAATGTACAGCATGGTGACTATAGTTAAAAATACTGTGTTTTTGTACTAACAAGTGCTAAGAGAATGGATCTGAAATGATTTGGCCACCTCTAAGACAACAACAAAAAATTATAATCATGTGAGATGATAGAGTGCTAACTAACCTTATGGTGATAATCATTTCACAATATATAGTTTTATGAAATCATCATGTTGTCCAACTTAAGCCTACACAATTTTACATGTCAATTATATCTCAACAAACCTGGAAAAAAAAAACTAGTCAATAAAATTTCAAGATTAAAATCATAAGGCTGTGTTCTCTGACAACAAACTAGGTTACAAATATGTAACAATGATATATCATTTAAAAGTCCAAATATAAGGTAATTAAGCACTCTCTTCTAAATAACCCATAAGTTAAAAAGTCACAGGGAATATTAAAAAGTATTGAAAACTGAACGATACAAAATACCAAATTTAGTGGGTTTCAGCTTAAGCAGTGTTTTGGTAAAATATGAGAAAAGAAGCAAGACTCAATCACTAATCCAAACTTTTATTTAAAAAAATGAGAAGATAAAAGATAATCCCAAGTAAATTCTAAATTTTTCAAAGCAGAGAGCATTCATTCTTTGCCTAGACTTGAGTCTGTGGACCAAGGCTTACAAGTCACAGGGAAGAAGCAGGCCCCAACAGCTCAGAGGCCACAAACTAGATCCACAAACTCAAGTCTAGGAAAAGAAAGATCACTCTATTCGTCTCTCTTTCCATTCCCACAGGGGCCATTACACAAGCACATTCACGAGAAACAGGAAACTACTATTGTGACCCACAGGTTCTGGCTTCACTTAGTAAGTCAAAGAGGTATGCAGAAGGGTGTTTCTTAAAGACTCCTAGCCCCAAAAGACAGATGGTAATAAGAATGGAATAAATTCAAGGAACTGAGCTGAGAGAATGTTTGCCCTGTTTACCATTGTAAACAAGAGTACACCAGCATTTCAGGGAGTATTAACTAGGACTTTTCACTTAGAGCAGTTCTCCTCAAAATTTAAAGTGTTTACAAATCACCCAGGATTTGGTTAAAACAGAGATCTGTGTATGGTAGACCTGAGGCACAGAATGCAATGCTACGTTTCTAACAACCTCCAAGGTTAACACTTTCGCTCCTGGTCCATGGACCACACATTGAGGAATAAGGGCCTAGACTAATAAGTGCAGCTCATTTCTTCCCAGACATGAGCTTTTTAGCTGAGACACTTGTGTCATATCCAGAAAGAACACCAACACTCGTCATGAAAATGCAGAGACATTTGAGCCAAATATTTACAGTTATGGTTTATTGGAAATTGGAGGCATTGCCATCCTAGTGACCATATTTCATCTGAGCACATTCTTCAAGGCCTGCTTTACATCTTTTTTCCGCAGACTGTAGGTGAATGGATTAAGCACTGGGCTTAGAAAAGTATAGAACTATGACAGCTATTATTTTTGATTCTTCGATAGTCTTATCTGTTGGTGGTCTTACATACATGCAGAAGAGAGTTCCATAAGGTAGAGTAACAGCCATCACTTGGGAACAACAGGTGGAGAATGCCTTGTGCCTTCCCTCTGCTGATTTGATCCAGAGGATGGCAGCAATAATGAAGGCATAGGACACCAGGATGATGGTGAGAGAGTTGGAGAGGTTGAAGCCAGCTGGTATGAGCATGGCTGATCTTTGACATAAGTATCAGAGCAAGAAAGCTTCCTGAGTGGCGAATCAGCACAGAGGATGTGGTTGATGACACTAGATCTACAGAAGGTCAAGTGGAAGGTCAGGATGGCCTGGAATAGCCCATCTGAGAAGCCACAGACGTAAGGAAATGTGGCTAAGCAGGTGGAGACACGCCTGGACATTTTCGCACTGTAGCGCAGAGGGTTGCATACGGCCAAGTAGCGGTCATAGGTCATTGCTGCCAGCATGTGAATCTCAGTCAGGAGAAGTGCAATGAATATGTAACACTGTGTAAAGCAGCCAGCGAAGGTGACGGTCTTCTTTTCTAGTAAGAAATTAGTCAACATCCGCGGGGTTGCGTTCGAGGTCTAGCACAAATCTACAAAGGCTAAATTAGTGAGGAAGAAGTACACGGGCACGTGAAGGCGAGAGTCGAGTCTGATTAACACCATCATGCCCAGGTTTCCTATGAGGGTGACAAAGTCCACAACCAGAAACAGCACAAAGAGGAGAGGCTGGAGTTCGGGGCGATCGTGAGCCCCAGGAGAATGAATTCTGTTATTGCACTCTCATTTGTGATGGACATTTTCTGAGAGTCTGTGCCTGCATTGGAAACAAATGCAAATAAAGCAGCATGAAGGTACAAATCACATTACTGACGACTGAAATAGCTTTTCTCTAAACCTTCGTATGTCATTAAATGAACACTATCATAACCCAACTTTGTACTTCTACTAAGCCATGATTTCAGTTGCCACTGTAAGTATTCTATCTGTACACCTACAGTTATACCTATAGGAATACCTGTAGATAACTATACTTATACCTTTTCCTATTTCCATATACAACCGTGGTACATATTCCCTATATCTCTGCACTATTTTTTGCCTCTCGAACTCTACACATCCTATAAAACCTAGTTCAAAGCCCAGTCCTTTGTGAAGCATGCCTCACTCCACTCACATCGTGCGTGAGCTGGAATTAATCCCTTTAGGCTTTCTGCTTCCAGCGCACTCTATATACTGCTAATTTGTTCACTGGGACATTACATCATCATAGTGAATCTACTTTCTACTCATATTTTAGTTCTTCAGGGTGAGGGACAAAGTCCAGTTCATTATTGTACTGTGACTTCTCAGCATATGTTTATACACTGATTTTACAAAGAAAAGGAAAAAACAGTGTAAGCATGAAAAATGAATTACTTGCAATGTTTTACTCGTGTCTGTGTCTCCACGGAGCTTTTCATGATGTAATATGCTTAGGAGAATTAGTACTTTTGAACTTTAGTGTACAAAGCAGTTGCTTTGGAAGCTTGTTTTTCAATAAAAGTCGCAGAACATTCATTTCACAAAGTCTTATGTGGGATACTGGGATCATCATATGCAACAATTATCCAGAAAATTCTGATGCAGATGTTCCCAGAATCACACTTTAAAAAAGCACTGTCACAGTGGTCCCATAAACATACGCCAAATGATTGAACAAATAATCATCAAATCAAATCAAATCTTAGCATTTTGAGGACCATCTACAGCAATGATGTAATGTATTGATAAAGAAAAGGAGTAAGTTTTCATAGTTCGTATTTAAGTTATGAATCACAGCTTGTGTCTATTAGAGGTATTCCAAACCCTATGGCTTTTTATCTCCTTCATGTCACAACTAGAGCTGAATCCCCTCTTCCTTTCTCTTGAGATGCTTTTATTTTTTGCCCTTTCTCTCATACTTTGTTTCTTTTGAAACTCCTCCCAATTCTTGTTTCTTTTCAATAATGAGTCACTACAACTTACTATAGTATTAGTTTTAGAAAGATAGTGACAAATTCTTTTTTGTGTGAGGAAGATCAGCCCTGAGCTAACATCTATGACAATCCTCCTCTTTTTGCTGAGGAAGACTGGCCCTGGGCTAACATCCGTGCCCATCTTCCTCCACTTTATATGGGACGCCGCCCCAGCATGGCCTGACAAGCGGTGCATCAGTGCATCATTGTGCGCCCGGGATCTGAACACGGGCCGCCAGCAGCGGAGTCTGCTCACTTAACCGCTACACCACAAGGCCAGCTCGATAGTGACAAATTCTTTTGGTACCTATATCTCCGTTACCGAGAATTGTAAATACTTAATAAACAATTGTTGAATACACTAATAATTGTTATAGATGAAATATAATGACCCTTAACCATGAGTTACCACTTTTCCCCATTTGTAAGTGGGATTAACAGTATCGGTTCTGTCACTCTCTCAAGTCATGGTGGACATCAAGTTAGATATTCAGAAACAAGTATTTATTGATGCTCAACATATCATGTCATTAGGCACTGCAGATGCAGAAATGAACAAAACCTTCAAACCCCCTGCCCTTCTGGCATTCACATTCTAGTTGACAGAGATAGACAGTATTGTGAGTAAGTAAACGGTGTTTCAAATGGCACTGTTATAGAAAAAAATAAAGAAAATGGGGTTTAGAGGAAAAGGTGTTCAAATTTTAAATAGTAACACCAACAAAGAACTCATGAAAAGTGACTTTTTTAGAAACAAACTGAAGGAGGAAGAGAACAAGCAATAAGGCTGTTGTAAGAAGGATGTTCTAAGGATAAAGATCAGATGCAAAGACACCGTATGCAATCTTTCTGTGAAACTGCTAGTGATGTGTGTGTACAGAGTTCATGCAGAGTTCATGCAGAAAATCCAGCTGAGATGTTCCCTAAAATGCAAATGTTTCACTTCATTGCAAGTCTGGTTCATCTCTACCTCAGACTTTCCTTCCAAGAACGTCAATGGCCTTCCCTGGAGAAGAGGAGTCAGGGGTTAGTTGCAGTCCTTTCAAGAAATGTCTAGAAGGAAACACTCTGTAACCAGAATATTTATTTGTATGACAGCAGTGAGGTGACTTAGGAGATGTCTTCATGTTCTTCTACACCCAGAAAACCTCAGAGAGAGAACAAGTGGTGGTTACCAGAACAGAGAAAAATGGAAGGAAAAAGAACAGAATTTGGCAATTTCAGATGTATAAAGACACAGCAGGAAATTGGACTTGAGGGTTTCACTTGCAGAAGGACTCATTTGTTGCATGTCACTAATGACGGCCTGTGGGATCTGAAATAGTCTTGACTCACAAGCTCAGTGACCTGTGTGAGATCCAGAAATATCCAGATGAATAGAACGGAGCTACCGATAAGTGAAGAGGCAAAAATGACTGAATATTGTGTGTTTACAGAGAAGGAAGATCACAGCCAATCTGACTGCCTGAGTCAGGCCAGAGCAAAAGATGAACATCTTCTGAACAAGGCGCTTGTGGGTTTACTGGTTCACAACCAGGCAGAGCCTCTACCTGATGGAGAAAGAACCCAGAGGAGTAGCTCAAGGATAGTAGAAAGCTACAAACTGTGAAACCTGCAACTAGGACTAGCTACATAATATACACTGTCCAGGAGAAAATAAAATGTAAGGGATCCTTGTTCAAAAAATATTAAGAATTTCAAGACTGTGACAGCAGAGTATTAAACCAAACTTGAGGGACTTCTGAAAACACGGTCCTGTCAATGGCATAAGTTGCATGTCCATGAAGCCAGCCTTTCCTGGAACACATGGGCTATCAGAGCTGACAGTGGGGATGTGGAAGGAGAAGGAGAGCATCCTCACCCCTGCTAAAATAACGACTAGAAGAAGGAGAAGAAGGAAGACGAGGGGGAGCATGACGTGGGTGGAGGGGAAGAAGAAGAAGGACGAAGAGGATGAGGAGGAGGAGGAGAAGAAGAGGAAGGGGGGGAGAAAGCAGAAAAGGACGAGGAAGAAGGAGAAGAGAAAGAAGCTCCTAAGCAAGGATTTAGCCCTGGAGAGATCCTCTAGATGGTCACCCAGCTCAGTAGGCTAGCTTTTTCTGTTGGTCATTCAATTACAGGTGAATGAGAAAAGACTTTGTTTAAGAAAAAAAAGCAAGTAGAGCTATGGAAAAACTTTTAGCCACAACTCATTATAAGAATTGTCCTTTTTTTTTTTTTTACATGGATCTCTTGAAAAATCTAATGAAACTGTGGATCCTCAACTAAGTTAAAGCACACACTCAAAATTTTACCCCTCCCTCCAAAGATATAAGGGTCTCATAGATCACCTGGCTCTAACTATAGGAACTCCTGTTTTGGGGTGAGCGCCATCCTGTGCCTGGAAATGTCCTTACGTTCGTGTGTGGTGAGCAGAATGTTTTCCTTCTTCGGTTCTTTTGAACCAGTGACAGGTCTACAAAATATTGTCCAGGAAGATCAACTGAAATTTCAATAAACCTGTTGCCAGGAAAGTTAGTTGAGGTTCAAACTCTGCTACTGAAAACAGAAGGGACTGCCTCAAAGCATTTTGAGGAAACAGGGTACACCAATGTTGAAATTGTCCTAGAGTTTTGTGGAAAATATGGTTTGTCCATTTATGCACGTAAAGGTGGAGATAAAGAATATGTTTGAAATGAACACTAGAAACATAATAACCAGTCACTTTTTAAGAAACAACCTTCCAGGTGACTTAAAATCTTGGTAAATAGAACTGCTTCATTTACTGGAAATGGGGAGATGCAGGAAAAAAAAAAAGACCAAAGGAGATTTTCATGTTGTCCTCGGGGACGTAAAGAGCTCTATGCCACTGCGAACTACAGATAAAGAAAAGCTGACTACTCTACTCTGTTTTCAGAATGACTTTCTGTTTGTAGTAAGGAAAGTAAATGGGCTACCTCCATCTCCTTCTCCTTGATCCCTCCTCCTGCTCCCTGCAATGGTAACTTAGAAATGTTCCACCAGATAATTAAGGAGAAGAAAGGCTTGAGATTCAAGTTGTAAGGCGCTTAGAGGCAAGTAGTCAGAAAATAATATCAATTCATGAGAGCATCTACAAGGAAAGAAAGTGTCCACAAATACAGTTCCAGAGTGAGAGGTGAGCCTAAAGGCCACCAGAATGTCTGGTGTGAACTGGACGTTTGCAGCTGAAGTAGATCAGCCCTCGTTACAGGCGTACACTGATGCCTGACTCATCAGCAGGACGGTCCTCATGATCAGACCCACATGAGGGGAGCACTATGCTGCTCACTGAGCTTTCTCTCTGTGTTTAGAGAAGAATTCCATCATGTAAACAAAGGATGTGGGTAGGTCTGGAACTATATTCAGCTCTGTCACCACCTTGCTCTCTGAGTGAAATTGGGTAACATTTAGCTCAGTTGCAACTTTTTCAAAATAAATAAATCAAATTAAATGATGCGGGGCCTGCCCTAACATAGTGAATATCAAGGAGGCAAGTTATTTAACCTGTCCCGCGTGGGGGTGACGGCCTGGCCCAGCAGGAGCCTCTCGGTGTGGATCGGGGCCTCGCTGTGCGCCTTCCAGTCCTGCTGGGTCCTGCGGGAGGAGGACGAGGAGCAGGGCCCCCACACTGTGTACTGAGAGTGCTACTGACGCGGGGCAGGGGTGGGGAGTGTTGTGGGCAGTAAAGCTTCCGCTACCCAGCAGGCTCTGTCCTCCCTTCCCTCAGGGCCCAGCCTCGTCCACTCCTGGACCCACCCAGACTCGCCTTGCTCTGACCCCACACACCCACCCCACCAAGATCTGCCTCCAAAGACATCCTTGGTTCTGCCCTGTCCTAACTCACCTCCCATGGTCCATCCCGGGAGAGACCCCAGTTCTGATTCCCTAAACCCACCTCCCCTAGGATCAAGCCCCAACACACCACCATGTCCTCACTCTGTCAAACCCGTCTCCATGATCTGTGTCCCCCAGGGCACTCTCAGGTTGGGGCCCCACCCAAGCCCACCCCCAAGACATCCCCAGATTCTAACCCCTAATCTCCCCTCCATCACCTATTTCTTTTGATATATAGTACCCCAAGATTCCTCTGGGTTCTAAGCTCCCCAATTCACCCCCTTGCCATGTCCATCAAGGATCCTCAACCCACCCCCATACCCTGTTCCTCCCCAAGGAACTGCACTGGGCACTTCAAACCCCCTCTCAGAATCTTTCCATGAGTGTTGCAACCCCTAGGTACACCCTCATAGTCTGCCCCCAATTTCTAATCCCCCCAAACATACCCCCGAGATCCACTTCCCAAGACATCCCTGGTTCTAAGCACCTCAAATCCACCCCCTCATTGGTTTTCTCTTGGCTGTTTATCCAAAGTTCTCCTATACTCTGATAATATGAGCACCCCCAAAATTCTCCCCACAAGTGCTGAAACCCCACATTCACCACAAAAATCCAAGTTCTGACCATCAGGGGTCTTCCCTTTAATGGCCCACTAAAGGATCCCTCGTCCAAATCCCATGCCCCAAGTTGCCCCTCCCCCAAACTCTGCCCTCCCCTCACAGTTTGCTCGCCTAGACTCCTTTCATCCAGGTGCTCCCACAACCCATCCCCCATTCGTACCCCCAAAGAACACCATGTTCTGAAACTCCAAACCCTCAGGATGACGCCACTGCTCTCAGCCCAGCCCCTTATTCTGCATCCCTCTGAAAATACCCCTGCATGGTCTGTCTCTCAGTGCACCTCCTGACCCCAGTCCTCAGCCCTGGAATCCTCCCAGGAAGGCTTTGGCCCCCAGGACCATCCCATGATGACCCCACTAATGCCCTAGGTCCCTCCCCTGTGTTCTGACCTCCCAACTCCCTCCCCAAATACACTCTCCCAGGGTCACCTCATGAGGAACCCCCAGGACACCCCACCCTGGGGTTTTCAGACGCCCAGGAACCCACCCCCAGGTCCCATCCCATTGGTTGAGACACCAATGGGCAGTGATGTTCCCAAGGGCTACCCACGCCACCATGACCCAGCTGTCCACCCCCATCTCCCTCCATTCTGCTTGTAATTCATTCCAAGTTCATTCCATCTCCCCAGACCTCTCTCAGCCTCTTCCTGGGACACACACCCCAGGAGCTTTCTTTGGGACCTGCATTGAGGATGCCCTATGAGGCCTCTCCCATCCCACCCTGTCCCTGCGGGGGCCTGGAGAGGGAGACTAGCCTCTTCAGGATAGGGAAGCTGGGCATCCTCCCAACTGTCTCCTCCCTCTGTCCTCATCCTCAGCCACCCTGGGCCCCTGCTGAAGGCAGGATCCTCTGCCTCACACCATCATCCAGCCCCACAGACGTCAGGACCCCTGGCCAGCAGCCTGGACACGTCTCCCAGGACACGTCCTCCCAGTTTACCAACAAAACAAGCACGAGCTGCCAGAGCTTATCCCCGTAGATGCTGAGTCCTCTCTTCTCTCAGTCCAAGGAACCATTCATTCTTCATTCCTTCAACCAGTCCCTGTTCACTGAGCATCTCCCACAGGCTCTCTCTGTCTCTGTCTCTCCCTGAGTCTCTGTCTCTGACTCACCTGCCAGCATCGTTCTTATGCAGGAATTTTCCAGAGTGGAAACTCGTTTATCTGTGGAGCGCTGAGCCCACCCCACCCATCTACCACATCTGCCATCAGACAATGGGGGTGGGTGAATGCTCTGGCTATCCCCACCCACCCTGTCCCATGGTGTCCTGGGGAGTGGGCAGTGTCTCCAGCCCCATCCTGGGCCAGATGGTGGTCCTCAGCTGGGGGGACTGCCCTGCAGACAGGCCAAGATCCCCAGTTCACAAACATGTGAGTTGGACCCCCCGTGCTGTGTTACCCACTCCCGGCCCACACAGGCGGCCTCAACCTGTAGCATCAGCAAGAACCCCCAAGGTTAATCTCTAAAATATATAAAGAACTCATACAGCTCAACAACAAAAAACACTAACAACCCAATTAAAAAATGGGCAAAAGACCTGAACAGACATTTCTCCAAAGAAGGTATACAGATGGCCAACAGGCACATGAAAAGATGTTCAACTTCATTAACTATCAGGGAAATGCAAATCAAAACTACATCCCATCAAAATGGCTATAATTAACAAGACAGGAAACAACAAGTGTTGGAGAGGATGTCAGGAGAAAGGAACTCTCATACACTGCTGGTGGGAGTGCAAACTGGTGCAGCCACTATGGAAAACAGTATCGAGATTCCTCAAAAAATTAAGAATAGAACTACCATACAATCCAGTTATTCCACTGCTGGGTATTTATCCAAAGAACATGAAAACACCAATGTGTAAAGATACATACACCCTTGTGTTCACTGAAGCATTATTCACAATAGCAAGACTTGGAAGGAACCTAAGTGCCCTGCAAGGGATGAATGGATAAAAAAGATGTGATGTATATACACAATAGAATACTACTCAGCCATAAGAAACAATGAAATCTAGCCATTTGTGACAACATGGATGGAAGTAGAGGGTATTATGCTGAGCAGAATGAGTCAGAGGGAGAAGGTCAAATACCGTATGATCTCACTCATAACTAGAAGATAAAAACAACAATGAACAACCACAGAGAGACAGAGATTGGATTGGTGGTTACCAGAGCAGAAGGAGGAAGGGAGGGGGGTGAAAGGGATGATTAGGCACATGTGTGTGGTGATGGATTGTAATTAGTATTTGGGTTGTGAACATGATGTAATCTATGCAGAAACAGAAGTATAATGATGTATGCCTGAAATTTATACAATGTTATAAACCAATGTCACCGCAATAAAAAATAAATATATATAAAAAAAGATGTCAAGTGAAATAAGTCAGAGGGAGAAGGTCAAATACCGTATGATTTCCTTCATTAAGTAGTAGATAATAACAACAATAAACAAACACATAGGGACAGAGATTGGATTGGTGGTTACCAGAGGGGAAGGGGGGAGGGAGGAGGGTGAGAGGGATAATTCAGTACATGTGTGTGGTGATGGGTTGTAATTAGTATTTTGGTGGTGAACATGATGTAATCTATGCAGAAATAGAAGTATAATGATGTACACCTGAAAATTTTACAATGGTATAAACCAATGTTACTGCAATAAACAAAAAATTTTTTAAAAAATGGAAAAACAAAAAACAAAAACAAAACAAAAAAGATGTCAAGGGGCCGGCCAGGTGGTGCAAGCAGTTAAGTGTGCACGGTCCACTTCGGCGGCCCGGGGTTCACAGGTTTGGATCCCGGGCGCGCACCGACACATCGCTTGTCAAGCTATGCTGTGGCGGCGTCCCATATAAAGTAGAGGAAAATGGTCACAGATGTTAGCCCAGGGCAAATCTTCCTCAGCAAAAAGAAGAGGATTGGCAAAGGATGTTAGCTCAGGGCAGATCTTCCTCACAAAAAAGAAAAAAAAAAAAAAAGGATGTCAGAAGATATATGAAAAACCCAAAACAAGAACCCCCAAGAGGTTACAAAGTGATGAGGAGGAACTGCTTTTTCTTCTCACCAGGGGGCAGCGCGTCCAAGCTCAAGGGGCTGAGGGCTGCACCAAATTTAGAACCATGACGACTGCATCCCAGAGCTCAAAGGAGACCCACCCCGCACCACGGGGTCAGGGCGCTGCCAGCCACACACACACAGAAGGGATGTGGGACAAGCTGAGTCCCATATGCAACTGGAAGTGAGGAGGATGCAGAAACCCCCACCACTCTTGGGCTGCTGACAAACCCAAAGGGCTCTCATTTAGACCAGACTAAGGTTTCCCCAGCCCCAAACCTTCCCTGGGACAGAAATTTCCCCTAGAACTCTCCAGAAATGTGCCCCACCCATTTGCACACTCTCAGGGGTGGGGAGCTCACTACCTCAAGTCTGTTGTTAGAAATCCCACCTCCTTCCAGGAGTGGTAGGTAAACCTCTGTGCTCTCTGCTTGCCACTCCCCTACCCGGGGCACTGAGAGCACCAGAGAGGTCCCCCCACCCGTATTCACACACACCCCTGGAGTCTAGTCTCTCCCAAGCCCACCGTCCCCAATTTCTTCCACTTCTGGTTTTAAGTCATTCACGCATTCATTCCACAAACATGCATTGACCACCCACTATGTGCCCAGCTCTGGGCTGAAATCTAAGGAAACCACAGTGCATCACTTGGGATGTACCATGGAGGACAGGACATGCGAAAGATGTCTAATGTCACTGTCTTACTCTCAGACGACATTTGAGGGACAGCGATTGTGTCTCCTTTATTCACTGAGTTTACTAAGTGGGGAGCAGGTGTCTGGATAGGAATCGGGAAAATCCAGTCTCAGCCAACAGTTACAGTTAAATCAGTAAATCCAAAAAAGAAAAGTGAATGGGGTGGCTTTCCATCCATCAGCTGTATTACTCCCTATAAAAGGTCTCAAAAGCAATCTCTGTGCTTTTTTCCCCCCTCAGCCAAGAAAAGCATCCATGGAGCTCAAGTTGGAGGTGAAACCAGGCTCAGGGTCCACCTGTCCTCGTTGATCCGCGGATTTCTGTGTGACCAGGTGAGTAACGTGTGGACCTGGTACCGACAGGTTCCATCAGCCTCCGCTGTGCAGAAGACCTGCCAGTGGGCTTTCCTGGGCTTGGGTTGTCACCACAAGGAGTCAGGAAGACTTTCGGGTTAAAAATGAAATTACTCGATTTTTTATAAAATTCTCAAATGTTTAAAATCTAATTAGAATTCTTCTTTGCATTTGGTCCAAAACTAAGGTGATATAAAAAGATATACCTTACAAAGTCTTGCCCTCACCTTCTTTTCTTTCCATCCCATTCTCCTTCCTCTAGCCACCTATAGGTAATTACTTTTATTGGTTTATCATGCATTCTTACTGTTCTGGATTTTCTTTAAGTAAATGCAAGCAAATATATTTTCATTTTCCCTTTTACTTATACAAAACATTGTAGTACTCTATGCATTTTTCTCTGCCTTTTTTCGTTTAACATATACTGGAGATTTTTCTATTATTAGTGCATAGAGTACTTTGCTCTTTTTAGTGGTAAATAGTCTTAAAAACGAAGAGCTGGACACTAGGTATGCTCAGTGCCTCTGGAGTATCATTGCTTCTAAGACCTTTCAGTGGATATAGTAGTGTCAACTTAAAAAGCAAATCTGCCTGTTATTTCATCTGAAATTGAATTTATTTGGGAATAGCCAAAAGAATTGCAATTCAGGATATACATGCTATGGCAAACCACAGGCAAATCCAGAAAAGAAAGGAGGGGAGCTGCTTTTATAGAGAAGAGCAGGAGTGAGGAGGGGCTGTTCTAAAGGAAAATCCATTGGGAGAAAGTAAAGGTCAAGGCAGCAAAGGCTTCTCACTGGCTGAGCTGCGGCGTTTCTCGATGGCTGAGCTGCAACGTGTTTCGTTGGTTGAGCTGTGATGTTTCTCATTGGCTAGGATGTTGTCAGGTGGAAAAAAAAATCTTGCTTCAGTAATAAAGCAGTTTTACTTCGTGTCCAAGACACAAGTCTCTGTCACTTCCTGTTTGGTGTAATTGACAATACGTGAGAGGGTGTGAGAGCTCCCACTACAGGCCTTCCTGACTCCAATTTAGTTAAGGTTTCTTTTATCAATTTCTGCAGTAGAGAATACGTAATTTTTAAATCATGAGTTTAACATATTTCTAATTCGATTTAACTTTACAGTGGTTTTTTGCTTAATTTTCTTTGATTTTATATTAATCTCTTATATGTTATACTAAAAATATTGCCTCTGAATAGCATTAATTTATTTACTTAATGATATTCTCCTTCAGTGTATATAAAAAATTACACCCAGAAGAGTCGCTGTCTTTACGTAGCAATCCCGCTTCCGGAAATATACTCTGAATGTAAACCTCCCAAAATACAAGACCACATCTACACACGATGGTTATTCACAGAAGCATTATTTCCAACAGCAAAAGAAGAGAAACAACTCAAACGTCCTTCAGTAGGAAACCAGCTGAATTAGCAATATACTTAGTTTTAAAGTCACGTGAAAGCATTCTTTTTCAAACTCTGTTGTAGTCGTTTCCAATTTATATGCAAATTCGGTTCATTCAGTTATTTGTTTTCCATTTTGAGGATTGTGGTTGTATTTTTAAGATATGGTTCCGAAGTCAAAACTGTATAATGAGCCATATTTAGGGAATTCTAAATTCAATTCCTGTCTCCTCTTCTCAATTATTGTCCTACCCTTCTTGGTTACCGTTTGTATTCATTTGTTTTATCCTTTCAGCGTTTCTTTTGCAAATATAAGAAAATAGGTGTGTGTATATGTAAAAATATACATATGAAAAATATATATGTGTGTATATATGTACATATATTTATATATAAATGTATTATATAAAATACATTTGTATTTTATACAATTACATACAATACATATACATATAAAATGCAAATGTATATACATTTATATGTATACATATACATATGTATATATCCTGGCCTTTCCCTTCTTTTAAAAAGGAATCATTCCATACACTTTTGTACCTTGATGTTTTTCTCCTTATATTTATTGAGGATAATTATCTCTATAACTACCTAGAGATCTTATCACTTTTTAATGGCTGCATGATTCTTCACTAGGTGAATATCCCATAGTTTATTCAACCAGTTCCCTATTGATGATCATTTGTGTTGTTTCTACTCCTTTGCTGTTATAAATAATGTCACAGTGAATAGTCTTAGAGGAATATTTTAGTATTTCTGTATCTTTGAGATGGATTCCTAGTAGTGGGAATGATGGAGAAAGGATAAATATTTTTGCAGTTTTGCTTGATTATGGTAAATTTTCTTCTGTAGGAGTTGTACCCCAGCAGTGCATGAAAGTGCCTTTCCAGACAGACTTTCCAACAAAGGATTTTTATTGATCTGAAAGATAAGAAATAGTATCAGTATTTACCATCTACATCTCTGTTCTGTGACTAAGATCATTGATGATTCTACCAAGAGTGTTGTCCTTGAAATGGAAGTGGTGGAAACCAGAGTGTCCTGTGTTGGGGACATGAGGAAATGAGACACAGAATGCAAACACTTTGGCAGTGATGAGGGAGAGAGACTGGGAAGTAACTGGAAAGAAAACTATGCACTTAGGATAGGTTTATTTCCCCGCTACAAATACTGCATAGGGTTGAAATGGTGGGAGGAAGAGTCCAGGAGAGTGGGAGAGCTGGAAGGGGAAGGGTAGATAAGAGATCATCGATAGGCTTCAGATCCTAAAAAGGCAGGCGGGATGGAGCAAAGAACAGAGCTGCAGAGCACGGCCTTACAGAGAAGGGCAGACGGCTCCTGGTTTTTAACAGCAGAGGGAGGAAACCGTGGTGCAGGTTGTGATTTTGGTGACAAGACAGGAAAATGGACTCCTTAGGATGATTGCTTTGAGAAGTAAGAGGCAAGACCATCTGCTGAAAGTCAGAGTGTATTCATCGATACCTATTGCTGCATAGCAAATTATCTCAAACCTTAGTGACTTAAAACAACAATAACCATGTGTCATCTCACAGTTTTTGTGGTTCTGGAATTCAGGAGCAGCTTAGCTGGAAGGTTCTGTCTCAGGGACTTTCATGAGTTCACATCAAGATATCAGCTGGGGCTACAGTCACCTGAAGGATTGACTTCCAAGGTGGTTCACTCACATGCTGGCACGGTGGTGCTGGCTGTTGGAGGCCTCAGTTCCTCTCCACGTAGGTCTCCGCACCAGGCTGCTTGAGTGTCTTTGCAACATGGCAGTTGGCTTCCCTTAGAGCCAGCAGTCCAAGAGAACAAGGCGGAAGCTACAGTGCTTTCTAAGACCTAGCCTCAGATGTCACCTCCACAATATTCTGTTGGTCACACAGGTCAGCCCTAATTCAATGTGAGTGTGACAACCAGGAGGCTCGAATCATTGAGGGCTATTTAGGAAGCTGGTTACCATAGGGGAAAAGGTGAGGATGTGAGAGATTTAGAGACATTAGAGAAGGTATGATGAGTAGGAAGCTTCAGAGACTTGTGGGATTGTCCTACAGGGTCAAGAGCTCTTTGCGTGGTGGAGACCATGTTTTTCTGGAGGTGGCAACGTGACATCTCTTGTGCAGGCTGGCCTGCCCAGATGTTGCCACGGAGCAGGCAGATTATTGGAATCATGCTTGGTTGGAGTTCTGCTGTGCCAGAGTGAAGATAGGGGGTAGGGATAAGGAAATATGTTGAAATGAGACACAGTGGAATACAAGTTGGGTAAGTATGAAGTGAGGAGAGAAGGTAGTAGATGGACAACAATAAAGTAGGAGAGTGGGTAGACTGGAGCCATGTGTGGTAGAACACATGTCCTGAAAGGAGGAAATGAGTGAGCAGGGTAGATGTTTGGGAGTTTGGGTTCAGAGAGAGAAGTTTCTGAACTATTGTTCTAGATGGTAGAGCAGTGTTAGGTGATGACAAAGCCTGGGGTGGTGCCCATGTTAATGTGTGGCCAAGATGGATGGGGACAAACTCCTAATGCTGTGAGAGTCATCCTCATGGACGCTGACGTCATCCAAGTGAGGAGGGACTGGAGGTTGAAATAACAATGGGACTCAGGTGCCAAAGTCTCCGTGAACAGGGGTTGTAGCTGAGACTGTGATTGTGACAACCACGCGGATGGGAAGAATGTGCCCTGAGACTCAGGGAAGCCAAGGACTTAAAATGGGGGGAGCAGTAATGTATTGGTCACACCATTGGGGGCAGAAGAAGACAAGTTTTGCCATCACATGGCCCTGAGTTCATCACCCGCTAAGCAAAATAAAGGCCCAGTATCAAATATATTATGTTTGAAGGAGGACATGACGGACGGGCTAAGACAGATTCATCCTCAGTAACCTAGAGAGGGAGAGAGGCTGTGAATACTTTGTATTTTCCCATTTATTCCAGGGCCCTGTCCTGAGTGCTCTGTGGGGATAAGAGGAGGAGCATCCTGGTTCTCCACTGCCCTGTTGTTCACGAACATTTACTGAATCACAGGATGGTGGCCATGGTTCTGTCCCCAACTTGTGGTAAGTTCTTGGGTCCTTACAGCCCTCAGAGTCCAGGCGCTAAAGGCCCCTGCACCACAGGGGAGGAGGCTGAGCAGGGGAGGTGGGAGTGGAGCCCCAGGATCCATGAGGTCACTGATATCTGATTATGTGGTTCTTGGGATTTGGGACTTCAGTGGTTTGAGTGTCTGTGGAGATGTCACCTGTGTGGTGAGTGTGTGGGATCTTATGAATTTTACCTCTAATTCCTTCTATAAACTTGATGAAGTAACAATGATGTCCCTCCGAACCTCAATTTCTTTATCTGTGAAATGGGAATAATCTGTAAACAGAGGGCATCCCTGGATCTTGTGACTCCTTCCTTCTTCTCCAGCTCAGTCTCCCCTGTACCCAGCCTCTCCTCGGAGAGGATGCACAGAGGAGGAAGGTCTTGTTCATGGCTTCCTGGCAAGCTGGTTACTAGTAAGTCAGATATTCCTTTCTCCAGATAATTATTCTTTTGACCAGAAATTGGACTTATCTTTTGTGGCCTGGAGCCTCACAGGCAAACCAGGTCCTCAGGCATCCCAGGATCTCCGAGCATCTGATGGAGGGTGAGGGGCTGCCCAGAAAATGTCAGCCTATGTCAACATTTTTTACATTTTCAAAGCTTCCTCTGCGGTCACCGTCTATATTGTGTTCTGCTGAGACTTTTAAAGGAAAGACATGACCGTGTCCTGTACTCAAGTAACTTATGACGGCTACTAGTGATTATTTCTCTGTTTTCTGCAGTGTCCCAGCCTGTCAACCTTGGAGATTGAGAGAAATAAGATTACAGAGCCCACAGTCTTACTGGAAAAAGACAACCGTGTATGTGGTGGACATGCATCTAACCTTGGGAGTGGCTGGAAGTAAGTAGACTGGAGACGAGCATTGAGGGCTGAGCCTGGAAGCAAAGGAGAGCAGAGCTCAGCACCTGCCCGGACATCGTGTGTTTTGGGTTCCTCTTCCCTAGTTCTGTCATCCTCGGCCCTTTTCCTGTCAACATTGGTGAGGGTGGTCCTTGGCTAAGCCATGATGTTTGTGATGGTTTAAGACTTGGTGACCTTCGAGGATGTGGCTGTGGAGTTCACCCTGGAAGAGTGGGCATTGCTGGATGCTTCTCAGAGAACACTGTACAGGGATGTGATGCTGGAAAACTGCAGGAACCTCGCATCTCTTGGTAAGCCTGACATCATTCCTGCATTTATTTATTGACTCAGGTAACAAGGCTTTTTTTAATTCATGTAACATTCACAAAACAGAAAGACTGACCATTTTAACTATTTTAAATATACAGTTCAGTGGCTTTTAATAATGTCACAGTCTTGTGCAACCATCACCACTCTATAATTCCAGAACCCTTTTATCACACCCATGATCATTAAGTAGTTACTCCCCAGTCCTGCCTACCCCCAGCCACTGGCTACCACTAATTTACTTTCTGTCTCTGTGGATTTACCTATTCTGGACATTGTATATAAATGAATCATACAATATATGGCCTTTGGTGTCTGGCTTCTTTTGTTCAGCATAATGTTTTTAAGATTCATCCATGTTGTAGTGTGTATCAGGCTTCGTTCCTTTTTATGGCTGAATGTATTCCATTGTGCATATATACCACTTGTTGTGTATCCACTCATCTGTTGATGGACATTTTAGCTATTGTGAATAGTGCTGCTACGAACATTCATGTACAAATTTTTCCTTGAACAGTTGTTTTCAGTTCTTTCAGGTATAAACTTAGGAATGGAATTACTGGGTCATATAGTCATTCTATGTTTTAACTTTTTGAGGAACCTCTAAACTGTTTGGCAGAGTACCTGTTGTCTTGACATGAGTACAGCCATGTTTGGCCGCTCCGTTGACCTACAGCCACCAGCACAAACAGAAATACAAAGCTGCTTTCTGTGTGGTGGGAACTGGCCCTTCTCCCACAGAGAGAGTTGCAAGTTGTAACATTTCAAGGCTCTTGGAGCGTCGTAGCACGGGATGGACTGGCCATCTGTGCCGGGCTGGGACGATAACCAAAGAGAACAATACACGTACACAACTACTGGGCTGGGACGTTAGCCAGGGGGCTCAGTGCACGTACGCCACTGATAACCATTTTGTGCATGGGAACACTAAATGCTTGCTCTGCAAACTCTGTAATTGCTTACTCTGAAAATTACTGATGGTATAAAAACTACTGGAGACTGAGACCCGGAGAGAGTTCCACCTGTGGAAGGGACACCTTGCCCAGGACGTGTGATCCTTGCCCAGCTGCGTCGATTGACAGGGCTCTCCCGGCAGTGGGGCGTGGATGTCGTGAGTAACTGATTTGATGTGAAGTAATTGATTTGACATGAAGTAATTGATTTGATGTGTTCTCTTTTCGGTCAACCTGGTGTTTCTCTTTCCGGTTGATTTGTGTCATTTCTCTTCAGCCGATGTGGGTGTTCTCCCTTTCCAGTCGGGCTGATGTTTTTTTTCCCTCTTAATATTTGACCTATTTGATCTGTTTGCAGACTGTCGCCTTTACTATCCTCTACATAATAAAATATACCTTCAGTCCATTTGTTTGGAGTGGAAAGTGTCTTTTACGTCTCCGATCGAATCCCCGAACCTCTCATAACACCTGTGCACCATTTACATTCCCTCCCACAATATGAGAGGGTTCCAATTTCTCCTCATTCTTAACCACACTTGTTTATTTTCCTTTTTTATTTTTATTAAAGCCATCCTTATAGATGTGAAGTGGTATATATCTCAATGTGGCTTTTATTTGCATTTCCCTAAAGAATAATGAGATAAGAATCATCTTCTCTTATGCTTGTTGGCCATTTCTATATCTTCTTTAGTAAAATGTGTATTCAAGTCTTTTGCCCATTTTAGGGGGAACAGGATTGTTTGTCTTTTTGTTGTTGAGTTGTAAGAGTTCTTTATATCTTCTGGATGCTAGACATTTATCAAATATATGATTTGCAAGTATTTCCTCCCATTCTATGGATTTCCTTTTCACTTTCTTGAAGGAGACTTTTGCTGCATATAGAATTTGTGGGTGACAGTTTGTTTTCTTTCAGAACTCTGTTTATTTTTTTGTGTGTGAGGAAGACCAGCCCTGAGCTAAGATCTGCTAATCCTCCTCTTTTTTGCTGAGGAAGACTGGCCCTGGGCTAACATGCGTGCCCATCTTCCTCTACTTTATATGGGAGGCTGCCACAGCATGGCTTGACAAGCGGTGTGTCGGTGCGCGCCCGGGATCTGAACTTGCGAACCCTGGGCAACCGAAATGGAGCACGCGCACTTAACTGCTACACCACCGGGCAAGCCCCAATAATTTCTATCTTTTTGATGGTCTCTATTTGGTAAGAGTTCCATTTCCTTTAGTTCTTTGTACATGGTTTCCTTTATCTCTTTGAGCATACTTAAAATAGTTGATTTGAAGTCTTTGTCTGGAAAGTCCCTTCTTTGGGGACAATTTCTGTTAACTTCCTTTTCCTGTAATGGGCCAAGCACTTTTGTTTCTTTGCATGACTCATTTTTTTTGTTGTTGAAAACTGGACGTTTGGCATTATAGTCTGGCAATTCTGTAAATCAGATTTCCCCCCATCCCTAAGTTTTGTTGTTGTTGCTTGTTGTAGTTGGTGTTGTTTGTTTGGTGACATTTCTGAACTAATTTTGCGATGTCTGTATTAGTCATGTGTGGCCACTGAAGTCTCTGTTTTGTTAGCTTAATGGCCAGCTAGTGATTTGTCAGAGATTTCCTTAAATACCTAGAACCCAAAAACACACAGTCTTTGCAAAGGGTCTCTGTGTATATTTTGGAGCAGGCTTTCAAAACTCAATCAGGCGATTGACAACTCTGTCTTAGCCTTCACTTCCTGCTTGTGCAGAGCAGGAAGGTCAATCAAAGGTGAGGGCTTAGTGCCTTCTCAGGTCTTTTCGGAGCATGCACCCAGCCCTGGGTATGTGCGTGGTCTTACGTATACCTAGGAATATGTGGGAGCTTTTCGAAGCCTTTTTTGTCTGAAACATCTTATTCCCTGCTTTCCTCTTAGACTTTTTGGTTAGTCTTTTGTTTGGTTCAATGGTTTTCCCTTGCCCCAGGCAGCAGTGGCTAATACATTTAAATGTGTTTGGCACATGCCCCAGCCCTCCACCCTTCATAGCCACCTCAGCACTGAGAGAGTTTGGAGTTAGACAAAATAAAAGCAAGCCCTTTGAGCCAGTCATTCAGGGAGCCACCACACAGGTCAAAACAAGCAACCACAGCTCTTTGAGAAGAAAATCCGTTCTGCTCCCTCCAGTAGTAGGAACACAGGCTGCTGTCTTCAAGGTGACTGCCATGGTGGGGAACAGGTGATGGGCCAGGGTCAGTTAAAGTGTCACAGAGCTCTCTTACCAAATTCACTTCTTTGTTTTGATTAAGCATTCTTCTGGTTGCTGTAAACTTTTTATAACTCTCCAATGTTCCAATCAAGTTGATTCTGACAGTTTTTACCAGTTTATTTGCTGGTGTTTTGTAGAGTGTTGGACTTTGAGAGTTACCTACTCCACCATTGTCACTGACATCACTTCTCACAAGTCTTTCTTAAGCACCTTTATGTTCCTGGGTCTGTGCTAGGAATTAGGAATATGGTGGTGAATGAGGTCTGTGCTAGGAATTAGGAATTAGGGAATTAGGTCCCTACCATCCTGGAGCTTGTGGTCTAATGCCTTCCCTATCAACTGAAGATCTACTCCTTGGCCTGACTTCATGTTCTCCATGGATAAAAGCTTTGGGGCTTTTAAGTCTGTATTTGAAACTGGGCATGAACTTCTGGGACCAGTTATCCCCCGTCACCCTGGATATTGACTGAGGATGCTTGCATTTTTTTTTCTTGGTGAAAGATAGTTTTACTATATTTGTTAGAATTTAAGGATAATTGTACTGCTGCTCCTAAAGTCACACCTGCTCATCTATAGAAGTGTGGGCTTCAGTTCCATGGTGAGGCTTCTTGTCCCATGCAGAGTCCCCTACATCATATGTCTTTTCTCCATGTATAGGGAATCAAGTTGATAAACCTAGTCTGCTCTCCAAATTGGAGCAAGAAGATAAAGCGAGGACAGAGGAAAGAGGAATTCTCCCAGGCACCTGTCCAGGTGAGCACTAGGTATATATGAGTCTTTGTCAGGAACCTCTCTGGCCTGTGGCTTGACAGTTTGGAGTATTACATTAGGAAATGTCAATCAGAGACATTTGTAAAATGCCCTTTTTTTCCGACAAGAAGGCCAAAAACGTTTAGTATGAGCCTCCTCGTGGACCTCCTTTTCTTTTTCTTTAACTTTCTGTTCATTATCTCATACTTTACTTTGGCCTCAGAGGGGGGAAAAAGATCTCTCTCTTCCTTCTTAAATTTAAGTCTCATATGAGCTCTTTGTCTAGTTCCTTCTCACTTTACATTCCTGACAATTCCTTCTTTCCATCAGCATCAATCTCAATCTTTCTAGAGTCTTCTTTAATACAAACCTAAAATTTTCACACTCGTGTCCCTTTCATTGCAAACCTCCTGAAAATCTCTAACCCCTTCGGGTCTATCTTCACTAACATGTGCATTTTACCTTTTCTTCCCTTCATCAACTTAAATTTCTTTTCAATTTGTTTCGGATTTGGAGACTCTTACTTAAAGTCCAAGGGTTAACTTCTAAGCAGCATGTTTTTAGAGAAGAACAATCTAAAGGTTTAAAAATGGTAAGATTTCTGATTTTCCACAGTAGGAAAATACCATAAATTAGAAAAGCCACAAAGTTACCAAGGGATTCATTTTCCCAAGAAAAAGTTGTCCCTCTGGAGAGATACCCTGAAACTCTTGTGAATTTGGAGAGAAGCATAAGTTATCTCCAAAATTTTTTCTTCCCTGAGTGTTCACACAAGTAAATGTTTCCATAAATGTGACTCAGATATTGAGTGTTTCAAACATAAATTTGTCTTAAACTTATCAGAAGATGCTCTGTGAATCTGATAAGGACTTATGGCAAAGCATCCATCTTTTTTAACTTCTGAGAACTCAAACCAGCAGAAATCATATACAGGCACTCAAAGTGGCAAAAACACCAATTATAATGATGTTATACATAGCAGAATTCCTGGAAGAAAAATTCCTATGATAGCATTGAATATTAAAAATATTATAAATTATAGTTAGCATTCATTTCTTAATCAACAGGAGAGAAGTCATCTTGGAGTGAAACTCAACGAGTGTAATCAGTGTTTTAAAGTCTTCAGCACAAAATCTAATCTTATTCAGCACAAGAGAATTCATACTGGAGAAAAACCCTATGATTGCAATCAATGTGGCAAATCCTTCAGCAGCAGTTCTTACCTCACTGTTCATAAGAGAATACATAATGGGGAGAAACCCTATGAATGCAGTGACTGTGGGAAAGCCTTCAGTAATCCCTCATCCCTTAGACTGCATGTGAGAATTCACACTGGAGAAAAGCCCTATGAATGTAACCAGTGTTTTCACGTCTTCTGCACTACATGTATCCTCAAAAGGCACAGGAGAGTTCATACTGGGGAGAATCGTTACAAATGTAATCACTGTGGAAAGGCTTCAGCACGAGCTCCTCCCTTACTGTCCACAATAGAATGCATACAGGGGAGAAACCTTATGAATGTCATGATTGTTGTAGAGCCTTTAGGAAGAGCTCACATCTGACACAGCATGTGAGAACTCATACTGAAGAAAAACTGTGAGTCTAATGAGTGTGGAAAATCCTTCAGCAGTAGTTTTTCTCTTACTGTGCACAAGAGAATACATTACAGAGAGAAAGCCTACGAGGGCAGTGACTGTGGGAAAGCTTTAAATAATCTCTCATCTGTTAAGAAACATGTGAGAACTCACACTGGAGAAAAACCCTATGAATGCAATCATTTTGGGAAATCTTTCACCACTAACTCTTACCTTTCTGTGCATAAGAGAATTCATAATAGGTAGATATGAAGATAGTAACTGTGGGAAAGCATTCATTGATCTGCCATCTCTGGGGCATCTTCGGGACTCACATTGGATGTATAAATTATTTGTTGTGTAATAAATTATCCCTAAAATTTAGTGGTTCAAAACAACAAGCATTTATTATCTCACAATTTCTGTAGGTCAAGAGTTCAGGAATGGATTAGCTATGTAGTTCTAGCTCAGGATCTCTCATGAGAAGCAAGATGTCAACCAGAACTGCAGTCATCTAAAGTCTTTGGGACTGAAGGGTCCACTTCCAAGATAGCTTACTCACATCCCTGGCAAATTAGTGCCAATTGTTGGCAGGGGTCCTTCAGTTTCTCCTTATGTAGGTCTCTCCATGGTGCTGAGTATCGTCACAATATGGCAGCAGGTACCCTCCAAAGGAAGTGATCCAAAAGAGCCCATGCAGAAGCCGTAAGTCTTTTATGATCTAGCCTCAGAAGGCCATATTCTCTCTTCATCTGGATTGTGTTTGTCACCCAGACTGATCCTGCCACACAGTGGGAGGGAACTACACAGGATATGAATACCAGGAGACAGAGATCACTGGGAATCCTCTTGGAGTCTGGCCTTCAGTGAAGAAAAGCCTTCAGCACACCCTCATCCTTCTAATCTGATCAATATGGAGTAGCATTCAATAACCCACACGTTAACTCACTCTGGAGAGAAGCCTTCTAAGTGCACTGTATGTGGTAAAACCTTCAACACAAACTCTGACCCTACTGTGTGCCAGAAGATGACCTACTGGGGAGAAACCTAAAGAATGCAATGGCTATAGGAAAGCCTTCGGTGATAGCCCTAGGGAGTCATGTCACAATTTACACTAAGGGAAAACTCTATGAATATCATCAAAATGGAAAACCCTTCAGAGGACCCTCATCCCTTAAGACACACATGAGAAACACACTGCAGAGGAACACCCTGTATATAAGGAATGTGGAATGGCAAACACTGGCACTCTCCCCTCTAGTCTACACTGCTCTGTGCTTGGGGAGGTTGATGGACTATATCAAAGAGCTCATTTGCCTTAGGCTTCTGTTTGGGTTGGTCAGTGGGGAGCCCAGTTAGGAGATCAGAGGGTTGGAGGAGAGTGACTCCATGCCATGACTATATCCCTGCAGGAGAACTGGGGTCCGGGTGTTACCCTTGAGCTCTTCTCAGCCCCTGTGGTGCAGCTGTCTCCCCTTTGCCCACTATGACCCCAGACTCCCTCCCCTCACCTTTTCTTCCTTGCTCTTCCAGTGACTGAATATGCAGTATCCCTCTTTGGTTTCCCTACACCCTAGTCCTGTTAACATGAATCATTCTGGCCTAGTGACACATCAGTGCACGGAGAGCATACTGAAAAGTCTGTTCCATTTCCTACAGGGGCCCCAAATAATCAGGATTCATCACATCACTGACCTCACCTTCCACCACTCTCCTATTTGCTCCATCCACTGTAGCCATACTGGTCTTGCTGTAGCTCCCTCACGCCAGCACAGTTCAATGTCAGGGTCTCTGTACTGCCTAGACTGATATCCCCCAATGTAGCCACATGGCTCACTCTCAGTTCACTTAGGTCTCTGCTCAAGTGTGCCCTGAACAGAGAGGCTTTCATTCTCACTCCAGATAAATGAGCAAGTCTCCAATTCCCACATTTCTTATCATTATTGGGAGATATTCGTCTCAATAGCATGTATCACTTCTCGGTCTCCTACCTTTGAAGTGGTGCAGACTGTATCTCTCTGTATTTACCATATCCACCTGATGCTACAAATATTTAAGGCTAAGGTCTCTTTCTTGATTATAAGCTTCAGAGAAGAATCTCAAATTTTAGTATTTGATGGTATCTACCACACAGTACTTGCTCAATCATCTAAATTAAATAACTATCTGAGGACACAGAACTGTAGTTCTGAAAGCAGCAACAAGAGAGATGTGAAATAGCTAACAGAAGGTTTTCATTAAGAAAAGAGCCCCCTACTATTTTTGTGCCTTATGCCTCAGCTCTGAGAGATACTGTAGACATTAGATCCCAAAAGCCAGTAGCGCGTAATTACCCAGAACTTTTCACGTCTGTGTATTTTAATCCCAAAGATAACTTAGATCTCACTTAATCTATCCACACCAAGGAAACTTTTGAACGCAGTTTAACATTTACTTAAAGCTGACTTTTGACTAAGCAGTCACCTCATATCACAGGGACAGATAATATACTCTTAATTATGAAAAGCAATTTTCTCAGTCATTCATACATAAGAACTTGATTCTGGTACAAGAGATTCCTAGAGTACCTCCTTAAAATCTGTGGTTCTGACCAGTCCATTCACATGGACTGTATTACACTCCCAGAAGTATCCCTCAATACAGGTAGCATTTATTCAGCTATGCTTCCTTTTTTCTCCTTCCTCCACCTGGGACTAAACCACACAAAAACTTCAGCAGAACACTGAATAAACCTCAGGGTAAAGAACTGCAAAGCTAGGATGTCCAACACATTCTCTTTATTAGGAACTTGCACATCTTTGTTGGGGACTATGACCTCTGTAAAAAACCTTCCTCTCCATCATGCCTCTGGATACCATTTGTTCTTCCTTCTTTCCAAACTACGTCATTTCTCATCATTATCAAGAGGACAAAACTTAAAGAGCTCTGTGAAAACCTGCCATACAGCCCACTACTTTAGTCCAATAATTTGCCCAATTCTATTTTCTTTCACCTCACTTGCATACCTATATGCCCCATGAATTTAAATATACTCACTTCCTTGACTGTGCATTTAAACCTGGCTATTCCATTATCACCTCTAGATCATAATATATTTCTCCAAGTTAATTTATAATTTTAAAACATGGCAAGATATTGAATGACTCCAGGTAAATAGCTTCATATATATGCATATGAATTTAATATGCATACAAATCTCCTGGGAATATTGTTAAAATGAAAATTTTGATTCCATAAATCTGGGACACACAGGGGAACTTTTAGATGAAGGAATCATTCTGACAGTACTGTGGCGGAGAATAAATGATTCTATGCATTTGTCAAAGCCCACAAAACTGTGTAGCACAGAGTGTATGTAATACGTGCAAGTTTAAAAAAAATCAACCCATGTGACTGAGTATCCCAGGATGGAATGCAAACTGTGACAAATGAATCTAACATTATTATAAATTTATGATATCACCATACTGAAGGGGGTTGGGGGGCAGAAGCTAACTTGAGTAACTTTGGAAAACGGGTGTTTTGACTAGAAACTGTAAGGCTAAATATAATAGGAACTGTACACTGTACGTAAACACTGTATTCTAGTTGGTAAATTTGTTTCTTCTGTGAGAATAGCCTAGAAATTCTGCAACTGCTTTACCCATATGCTGAGGGTGAAGAGTATGGATGGTAGGTAGAGGATGGTGGGAACCAGGTTTCTCTGTTGGAGATAGAAATTATAAAGGAGCAAGAAAGGAAGGTTAGGATGAATCCTGTAGTTCAGGATTATAGCTGGAGACATCAGTACAAACTCAAGTTTACCTTAATATGTATACAGATGGACAGATACAGAAAGAACTATAGATATGCCGATATACGTGGTTTACTATATATACATATGTTACTAGCTCTGTCTGCTTTGTCTGCTGAGAGGGCCTAGAAGTAGTGACACCTGAGTAGCAATGAGCATACCCAGCACCCAAATCTGCTTTCTAATACCCTTTTCTCCAATAAAAGGAACCAGAGCTCTTTGGAGAAATGAGTGACTCTAGGGCAAAAGAATGGGAATGTGTAAAAAGGACACAGAAGCCAACTCGAAAGAAAGCTCACAATGGGCAAGGCTAGAACAATTTGAGCAACAAAATAAATTTATTGGATTATAGCCCAAAGTATAAAATACATATACATAAGTCCATGCTTATATAAATGAATGAGTGACTAAATGGGGGAGAAATGACTTCTCTACAGAAGAATTCCATTATAATATATGTAGATACTCCCTCCCAGCAGGAGATGGAACTTAATTCCCACTCCCTCCACCCCCTTGAGAGTGAGCCAGACACAGTCACTTGCTTCCAAAGAATACAGCATGGAAAGGGAAAAACAAACAGTAACTTTACAGTGGAGAAACCTGGCAAATACTACCTTGGCCAAGTGATGGACGTTATCATCAACAGTAATGTCACGTGGATATTATGCTCCCCATACGATGTGACTGGAAGAACACTTCATCTCTGTGATATTCGTGCTAAAAACTGATAACCCTAGTTTATCCTAACAAAAATATCAGACTAATCCAAACTGGGGGACATTCTACAGGACACCTAGCCAGTGTGTAAATGACTGTTAAGGAAATCAAACAAAGGCTAAGAAACTCTCACAGAACAGAAGACACTGGAGAGAGCTGACAATTAAACATAACATGGTACCCTGGGTTGAATCCTGGAATAGAAAGAGGGCATTAATGGAAAAGTCAATGAAATCCAAGTGAAGTTTGAAATTTATTATTTTTTTTGGTGAGAAAGATTAGCCCTGAGCTAACATCTGCTGCCAATCCTCCTCTTTTTGCTGAGGAAGACTGGCCCTGGGCTAACATCTGTGCCCATCTTCCTCCATTTTCTGTGGGACACTTGCCACAGCATGGCTTGATAAGTGGTGCATACGTCTGCGCCCAGGATCCGAACCTGCGAACCCTGGGCCGCGGAAGGAGAGCACGTGAACTTAACCACTACAACACCAGGCTGGCCCCAATAGTTTTTTTTTTTTATTTTTTTTAATGGTTATAAATCTGGTTTCTCCTTCTAGAGAATGGGACTCATAATACTGTGAACATCACAGGAGTTTTGTGAGGATGAACTGTGATAAATTCACATAATGCACCATGTACTGTGCACCATGCCTGGCTCAGTCAGAGTTAAGAGCTCAATGATTATTGGTTGCATTATTGTTTCTAGAGCAATGAAATGTACCCAGCCTCTTGATGGCAGGGCCTATGACACCGTTCTTTGGGAGTTTCCAGAAAATAAAAACGATGTATAACAACATCAGTAACAAAAAAAGCGGCAAGGTGCTGAATGAACCGCTTCATATATATGCGTATGAATTTAATATGAATACGAATTACTGGAGAATCTTGTTAAAATGAAGATTCTGATTCAGAAGGTCTGGGGTAGGGGCCAAGGTTTTACATTTTGAACAAGCTCCCAAGTGACGCCAATGCTGCTGGTCCAAGGACCAAAATTGGGGCTGCAACTTTTCTATTTCTGCATGTTTTTAAATTTTCCTTAAAAAATACAAAAAAGTTTTCTCCATCTATTCTTTATCTCTTCACCACAAAAAATACTCTTACTTTTAAACCCGACTATATCACGTGTAACCCACCAGTCGTCAAGATCTTAAATAAGCAACTATTTCAACAGGACAGTCTTCCCCGCTTATACGCAGTTTTGCCTTCCACAGTTTGTTACCTGCAGTCAACTGTGGTCTGAAAATATTAAATAGAAAATTCCCAACTTCGTAAGTTTTAAATTTCGTGCTGTTCTGAGTAGCATGATGAAATCTCGCTCCATCCCACCTGGGACGTGAATCATCCCTTTGTCCAGCGTATCCACGCTGCATAAGCTACCTGCCCATTAGTCACTTAGTAGCTACCTCAGTTATCAGATTGACTATCGCAGTATCACAGTGCTTGTGTTCTAACAACCATGGACATCATCTGCTTATGACATCCAACCATCAACATCATCATGGCTCAGTGATCCTCCTCATGTATTGTCAGAAGGTCAATATTAACCTAGCGCTACATCACAATGCCTAGATCATTCACCTCACTTCATCTCAACATGTAGGCATTGTATCATCTCACATCCTCACAAGAGGAAGGGTGAGTACAGTGCAATAAGGTACCTTGAGAGAGAGAGACCACATTCACAGAACTATTTTTACAGTATATGGTTATAACTGTTCTATTTTATTGTTGTTGTTAATCTCTTACTGTGCCTAATTTATAAATTAGACTGTATCACAGGTATGAATGCACAGGAAAGAATATAGTATATACAGGGTTCTGTATTATCCGCAGTTTCAGGCATCCACTTGGGGTCTTGTAACACATCCCCCGTGGATAAGGGGAGGCTACTGTATAAAAAAGGGGTAACTACACATTAATGTTTGCCCCCACATGATCTCATACCTATGTAGATAAAAGTAATGTCTTGCAAAGTCAAGTCATATACAATTCTCTTAGCCTTATCAGTTAAAAAAGCCTAAATACTTTACAGTAACCTAGATTAACCACAATCCTAGGAAATTGTGTGAAAATTTTAATTTGGTAAATTCTATTTGGAAACAGAGTATCCTATTACTAAGGCTCCTGCTTAACGATTTATTGAGTTTTCAAAGGGTAAGAAGCGATCTTAGATGATCTTAGATTTAGTAGCATATACAGGATATTTGAGAGAAAAAAGAGGAAAAGATGAAGAAAGCACATGCTGAACTGAGAAATAGGGAATAACAAAAAATGAGATGTAAGAGAGTCACACTTTCCTGCAATTAATGACATCACAGAAAATTTTAAAAACCAGTTTCCTTAACTCAATGACTTCTAGCCATTCTGGCTTTGTGATTTCACACTTTCCCATCCTCCTTAAAATGTTTCTTAACACAAACTCTGGAAATGTAAAAAATGACATTTGTTTTAAACTCTGAGATGACTGCACAATAAGCTCAACAAACACCATCGTAACTGGTGTTGACGTTAAACACTGTTCACATTTATCTAGTGAAGGAAACTAACTGATGTTGATGGCAAGAAATCTTTCTGTATGTGTGTACAGAAACACAATGTTTCCACAAATAGCATCCCATAGTAGAATTCAACAGGACACTAACAGACACACGGTGCACACTGCGCCCTGTGTTCACATTAACTCTGAACTGGTTTTCCTGAAATTTAACAGGTCATTTAGGCTCTAGGGCTTCTCAAAGCCTTTAAAAAGCCTTTTAAAACTCTGAATTTCTCAAAAGGAGATTTTCATTTAGAACACTTCCAGTGATCACATTCCCTATTCACTGCCTACCCAAAACACTTTAAAAGTTGAGATCCAAGGATTCTCGAACCATAAAATGATAATTAAAATATTTTCTATAAGCCAAGGAAATTGAAGTGTTACAGGTCAACAAAGCTCAATTGCCAGCTAGAGAGTAATTCTAAATGGTTAAGACCATTATAGCACATCACTAACAACCTTCCTCACCCTGTAAGAATTTTTCAAGAGCATAATAGATAGAGACTAATTAAAGTGATTCAAAGAAATTCTCAAATTTACATGGACAAACATATTATTAAAAATTTAATCTACAGGCAAGCAGAGAAATTCTTCTGAGTATTAAGCATGTATCAATCATCCAAAAATGAGCAAAATATGATAATATATTTCTGGTCTTTACCCATAAATCTAGTCCTGGAGTAAATCATCATTCAAGATAATTTTAAAATAAAAAATATCTACCCAGGATTTGAAAAATTTGGTTGCAAATAACAACACATCCACACAGTGAGGAACTGATGCTCTGAAATCTTCCCATAGTATCTTCAGAAAGCTTAACTTCAGTTACATAATAAACTTTGTGCTGAGCTGAAACTGATGTACAGGTGCATCCTGACCCAGATTTCTTAGTAAATAAGTTTCAAAACTGTCCCTTATAGCACAGCCCAAGAGACATTTTCCTATGTATTCTTCTTCCCTTCAGTCAATGGTTATAGAGAGCTTTCTACATGGAAAGAATCAAAAAACCATTTTTTTAGTAGAAAGCTAATTATATCAACCAAAAATGCTAAATGACTTCTTAAGTCTATTTCATTTCATAAACTTCATTTTCATAAAGGAAAAAAGAAACGCTAAAGCAAAAATACATTTAAAAATTCTAGCCAATAAAAATCAAATTTTACTTTAAAAACTATTTACAGTGTATATTAATTTTAAAAGGAGAGCATATTTCTCCTCTCATCACTCTATATTAACATTCATAGTTACTGAAACTTTTGTTGTTTGCAAGAAAATCCCTATGTCTATAAAGTTCACCTCCTCACTCTTTTAACTAACTAGGCACAATCTCCCTTCTCTGTACTGCCTTGTTATAAAAACTTTGGGGAGGGAGTCTCAGGGTTAGTAACAATGACAGTAGAGCAAAGGAAAAGGATAGCCTAACAGCAGTAAGGAAGAAAATGAAAGCAAAATAGAAGCAGGTCTTCCTCCTCCTGATAAACAAACACCAAGGCAGTTGAAAGAATTAGATAACTCGACAATCATACTTCTCAGAAGCACATACCTTGTATGGTAGAAATGGTGACTCAGAATAACTACAGAATATGCTTTGCAATTATTTTAAATGAGCATGCATTATAAAAGACTCCTGTAAGTAAATCTGCTTTCACAGGGTTTAACTTTTTTCAACTATACCATCTAATTTGACCTACTACTCACCTTTGCTTTAGATATGGCAGTAAAATATATAAAAGATTACTCGAACAGGTAAGCGGTCAGAACATAACAGCACGCGATCTCTCCGCATACTCAACAAGACGATTTACTCTCAAGAGGCTTACTTCCTATTTTCCAGGTAGTTTTGTTCCTGTGTCTCCTCTAGGTATTTCTACCTATCAACCATTTCACTGCTCACTAATGAATAAGACAATGCGGGACAACGTGACTCTCCTATTCACTTACTATAGTCAATATACCTGTAGAGATCTGAATCAAAACTGAGATTCAAAAGTCTTCTAATTTACCTCTCAACTCTGCTGATTCATAAAGTTTTAGATAACAGAGTTTGACTAGAATCATCAGAAACTCTGTTATCTAAAATTTTATTACACATTGTAAAGTGATAGGATGAAACTTCAAAATCATTTAGTTCAACTCTTAATTACTTTACAGTTGAGAAATCATTCAGAGAACTAGTTAGATGGTGTCAACTCAGGTTTTGTAACTCCAGACCAACACTTGTTCTGCTAAATCATGCTGCTTTCCGTTAACTACTCCTTCTTCTCTATGATGTTCTTGTTATCCAAACAGTGCACCTGTGAAAGCTGATAAACTCAAGTATTCCTAGAATGACCAGAAAATCCCAAGTCTCAGGTCAAATACATATACCACTGCTTCATTTTCTACCCCAACATTTTTTCTGAAACCCTCCTAACTGCCAAAACTTTCCTGTTTCTTGTCCATCACATTTCTCTATCACTATAATTAATGTTTTAGTTATCTAGTACCCTATGTTACATAAAACATAATGCTAATCATAATAAGCAAATATTGAGTGCTCATTATATCAGGAACTATATTAAGACCTTTGGATGTAGCATCTCACTTAATCCCCAACTTCAAATAAGATAAATAATACCGTAATCCCCATTTCAAAACTGCAAAAATCAAAGCCTCAGAAGTTAACTTTTTCTTTTTCTTTTTCTTTTTTTTGCTGAGGAAGATTGGCCCTGAGCTAAGATGTGTTGCCAATCTTCCTTTTTTGGCTTGAGGAAGATTCACCCTGAGCTAACATCTGTGCCAGTCTTCCTCTATTTTGTATGTGGGTCGCTGCCACAGCATGGCCACCAATGAGTGATGTACGTCGGTGCCCAGGAACTGAACCCGGGCCACTGAAGCAGAGCACACCAAACTTAACCACTAGGCCATGGGGCTGGCCCCAGAGGTGAAATAATTTGTCCTCATTCACAGAGCTAACCAGAAGTAGAACCGGGATAAGTAACCAGGCAGTCTCACTCCAATGTCCATATTCCTGATCTCTACATACGATAAGTATATATAACTACATGGACTTTATTATTAATATGCAGATAACTCAAAATTTGGGGGCTACAGAAGAATTTAAAGAGTCTTTGTATTTGAAGAGGCTTCTTTCACATTAAAATAGCTTAATATGGCTTATTCCCATAAACTATATCTTCCTTAAAAAGACATGGCCCAAGTAAGAACTCTTAACTCACTCATATATAATTAAAACTCAAATTAAAGAAAATAGGAGGAAAAAAGAGTTGCAACAATACTTTAACAAATATCCAGATCAGCATTGTCCAAAAGAACTTTTTGTAGTGACAATAATGTTTTCTATCTGCACCGTCCATCATGGTAGCCACTAGCCACATGTGACTATTCAGCATTTGAAATGTGTCTAGTGTGACTGAGTAACTGATTTTTGAATATTGTGTAATTTTAATTAATTTACATTTAAACAGCCACATGTGGCTAGTGGCTACTATATTGGTCAGCACAGGTAGAAGATAAAATGCCAGAAAAAGATGAGGAAAGAAATTCTTATTGCCTTTATTTAGAGAGTGCACTAACAGTCAAATCAATTTAAATCTCTTTTCCTACTTGTTCTAGCTTCAGTTATTAACCCAAACAATATATACCTCCAAGGAGATTTAAGTAACCCAAACTTCTATACTTAAATTCTTCTTTGTGTATCTCAAAGGAAAAAAATAATTAAAACCTGTATTATCAACAAAGCTCCTTATATTAGAAACTTTTTACTGTTTGGATACCTAAGAGGAAGAATTTGAACCTGAAAACTGCCATCTACTAAGAAAACTAAAAACAGTCACACAAGTTTTCCACTCTCTTCATAATAAATACTTGATAATAAAGTGCTTACCTTGATTCTCCACTACTGTTTCTAACACTTTCTTCATCACTGTGTCCATTCATTGCAAATATCAAGAAGTTTTAAAATAAAATATAAATCTTCCCAGTTTAAAAGATGAATATAAATACTGACTCCTCCTTGAATACCAAAAATTCACAGACGAATTTTCTTCAACATTCACAGGTTTCCTGGGACCCTTTTTGATTCACCTAAAGAAAACATATTAAGAAAATAAGAAAACTTCCTGTAGAGAAAAAGATAAGTCTATTTAGAACTTATACAAATCTACCTAGGCCAATCAGAAATACCTAGGCTTCCATTAACTACATTCCTGACTACTTACTAGAATTTATAGCACACCAGTGCTTATTTTTGACAGAAGAAATCAGAATATCTGCTGAGTGATAAAACTTTTAGACTAACTGCAGCTGTGTAGCGATACATATATACACATTATGGATAACTAGCTAACTAAAGAAAAACGGTAATATATAACATATACACACATTCCAAGAATAGAAAACGGAGTCTTATTAGATACTTTGTCAAACCAAGTAAGGGGGGAAAAGGTTACCTTTAATCAAACACTAATTCATATCACCAAGAACTTCATACACTTGAATGAGGCAAAGTTTTGAAAATGCTCACATAAGAACAGAAGAATAAAAGGGTATCATACAATCTTCGCAAAAACTGTACAGGTCAAAATAAATGTGTACTTTCACAGGTAAGCCGACAGTGGAATGATAAAATTTAAATAATATTTATCCAGGTTGGACTTGCGGAGATTCCATTAAAAAAAAAAGGTAATGGAATATACACTATGATTTTTTAAGTAACGGGTTTGGGGCAGAAATCACGGACCAAGACACAGCATTCCCACCTTTCAAGATTTCAGCACAACACTGGAGAGTCACCTACAAGCCATCCACGAATAAACAAAGGAGATCTCTGGCAGGGGAGGGAGAGGAAGAAGCGGGGGAAGGAGACGTCAGATCCTTCCCCAGCCAGAAAGGACCGAGATAGCCGACTGAGAGCAGAGCTGTCCTCCGACCTCAGCAAAGAGAATTCAGTCCTACGATGATCTCCATTCCACAAAAAAAGAGGAGGAAAACAGGCTGTTGCCAACTTCATCATAGCAAACTCTACATCTAGATCGAGATTTTAATTCTCCAGAGACTAAGGTCCAGTAGACTCTTTGCAAGAACTGGTTATCCAAAAAGTAACTCTTCCACGCAACATTCATTCCTCATGTTAAATACTAATTCCAACCCGTCAAAGAGCTTTACTGTTAAACAAGTCTTAAAAATCTAGGTACTCTAACAAACCGCCTCTTTCCCGAAAGTCTCTCTGCGTTGAGAAAGTTCACTCCTCTTTTCGTTCTTTCCTTTTCACCTTCCTTTCGCTCCTCAAAACGGCTTTCTCTGGACATTCTAACTTCCTTTTCCCCCTCATCTGCCTTCTCCGAGTCGGTCCTCTTTCTGAGGCCCTTCTCACAGCCCTAAGTTCTGAAGCTCCAGGCGCACGCAGCTCCCTCCAGCCTTTCCCGCGTCTTAACAATGAAGTCAAACCTCCCCAACCCTCCTCCCCTGTGCCCGGTCCTTGAACAGTTGCTCTGCTCCTGCTGAGTTTCCGAAGCGGTGCTCGAAAGGAGGCTGGAAACCTTCCTCCTCCCTCCTCCGTCCATCGCAGCTTCGCTCCAGTCAGTCTCCCGGCCGGACGCACACTCCCACCCCCGTCCCTCCCAGGGCCTCCATGCCGGTCCCTGAGTCTCTCTTCCCGCCTCACACTTCCCGCGGCCCCGCTCCGCGCCCTCCCGGCTCGCCTGGGCCGCCGCCCCCTCCCCCTCGCCGCCGCTCCCCACGTGCCGGGAGGCCGGGTCGCGGCGGGGGCGACGCGCCGGCCAAGCGCTCGCCGCTCGTGCTCCGCGGCTCTGCCCTCGCGGCCCCGCCGTGCCCACGCCGAGGAGGCCCGGGCTCCGCCGCCCGCCGGCGCTAGGACGCGCTCCGCGGCGCCGCCTGCGCTCGCCACTCACGCGCCCCCCGCGCCGAGCCCGGCCGCCGCCGCCGCCGCCGCCGCCGCCGCCGCTGCCGCCCCTCGCAGAGCCGCCCCGGCCTTCGCCCGGCGCCCCCGCCCCCGCCCCCGCCCTCCGCCCGGCCTCCCCGCCACATCCTGACCCGCCCGCCGCCCCCTTTCTTACCGGCGGCCGTGCAGGCTTCGCGGGGGCGGAGGGAGCCCACTCAGGTCTCCGCCGTCGGGTGAGTCCTCGGGCTCCGGGCGTCTCGGGGTAAGCAGGAGTCCGTGAGGGGGAGGGGGAAAGGGAAGCCCCGGCCCGCGGCTCCCACGCGCGATCCCCTGCAGAGCGGTTCCAACAATCCGTTCATGATTGAAGCACCAACGGCGACGGCAGCCAGAGCGGGAAGGAACGAGCCGTCGTCGTCGCCGCAGCCACGCGCGCGCTCCCGCTCCCGCCGCTTATCGGCTCCCGGCAGCCGCCAGAACGCCGAGAGAGCAAGCGCAGCCATCTCCGTCGTAGCCGCTGCAGCCGCCACCGAAGTCGCCGTCGCCTCCGCCTCCCGCGCAACGTAAGCCCCCTGCTCACTCCCCTTCCCCACTGGGCGCGAGGAGGGCGGACTAGGGGGCGGGCGCGTGCACGCCGAACCGCTCATGCCGGCGCGCGGGCGGTGGGAGGGGCTACGTTGTGGAGTCGTGGGGCGTAGGAAGAAAGCGATTGGTGCTGAGGTGGGGCGGAGAGCGAGTGCGCGCACGCGCGCCGATGGGAGCGCGCACGCGGGCCGCGCGGAGGCCGCCGGACTCTGGCCACAGCCACGGGCCGCTGATGCTTGCTGTGGTGCCCTCTCTCGCCCGCCGGGAGTTGAATTCCGGGAAGTGGGAGCTAGAGGCTCGCTGCGTGCGGGTATGGGCGCTGCTGTCGCTCGGGACAGTTGCGCAAGGACTTTGCGGGGGAGAGACTGAGAGGAACCGGGGAAGCAGAGGGATGGCGAGATGCTGAAGACTGTGTTGGGGCTCGGGGAGCCGCAGAAGCGCCGCGCTGGATAAGCGCAGGGGGCCGGGTCGTGCGTGGGGTCCGGTCGCCCAGGCTTCGGCCCGCATCTCTCTCCGGCCCCCGGCCCGGTCTGAGCGCCTGTGGGGAGGGGTGCACAGGGGCCCGCTGCGTCACACCAGGCAGCCTGGGACCCCAACTGTTGGGCAACTGTGGTCACCTCCGGCCGCCTCCTACGCCTAGGCGACCTGCGACAGAGGCTGCCTCGGGGGCCCGATGGCCCGTGCGGGCGGGGCCCTGAGGAGACGGAGGGAAAATAGAGACGGAGTTGTTGACATCCTGTGACACTTGATTCATTTGTGGGTTCAGGAAAAAACTTACAACCTTTCTAGGTCCCTCCCTGGAGGACGGGAGGAGGGTGCGCTGCCGAATGGCGACAAAAAAGCTGCTGAAGGACGTTGATAACTGGCTTAGGGTAGCCTGCTGCCACTTAGTGGACGGTTTCCTCCTGGACTGTCACTGCGGGCCTCAGTTACAACCCTGGAGATGTGGCGATGGAAACACTGTCCCTTCAAGCCTGGGGATGTCCCGCTTCATTCTTTTTGAAAGCATTTTTTTAATCATTTCTTTTACTCTTCATTTTTTTCCCCCGTCCACAGATCAGTCTTGAATCGCTCGAGGTTAATGATACTTTTTGAAACTTTCTAACCCCATTCCTCAGTTATTTGATTTGGTGTAAAGGCCAACCTTCCAAGTCAAATGACTTTGAACGGGGTAGGTGCATTCCCAAAATAGTTCTTTTCACGTGTGGGAATTTCAAGTTTTAGTCTACCAGCTGTTTAAACAGTTTGGGTCGAAGCCTTCAAAAAGATCTCAAAACATGACTCCAAGTATGTGTTCATTTTATGGAAGAGTATATTCACCCTTGGGAAGGAGGAGGCAGCTCAGGTACACTTGGTCTACTCCAAAAAAAGTGTGTCTGTGACCAATGAAGAGTGAAACAAAATGGAACACTACCACAGTTTGCAAAATGGTCTGTGCTCCACCTCTTTTTCTTTCCTTTTTTCCTAGTTATTAAATAGCTGTAACGCTGGGTTGTGACGAATAACAAGATCATACAAATCTCCATCTCTGAAGGCCCTAAAAGTAGGAACCAAGTGCTAATTTTTAATATTAAAAATATGAAAAAAGTGCCTTAATGATAGGAACTTCCCGTGCCTCTGATTTCTTTCTTGGATTACTGGAGTGGTAAGTGAAAAATAAAAGCCCCTGGAAAACAGTAGCCACGCCAGATAAAGAATTCTGTGATCAGAAATATAATTCAGATAATAAAGTCCTCAATTATACTACACTTTATAATTGTCTTACAAAAAAGAATTACCGTATGTTCTTAATCTATTTTGTATGTTTTCTGAAAGCCCACGTCAAACCTTTTTTAACTACTGACTTGCCATTTGGATGTGATATGCTACATATAAACTCTAGATCCTTTTTTTGCGGAAAAAATCTTGCCAAAATTGTAATAAAATATTGCATCTTGGAGATTTATATTTCTTGTTGAATCTTGGAGATTTATGTTTCCTGTTGAATCTTGGAGATTTATATTTCTTGTAAAATCATTGTATACTTTAAGACTCCACAAAATTTTAAAATGACTGTTGACAATGTCGAGAAATACAAGTAAGTAGAAAATTGGAACAGTCTTGCCAATTCAGCTTTTAAAAAGTCACTTGATAAATAAGGCAAAAGTATTTGTTTGACCATTTGTTATCTGCATAGTTAAATTCTCAGTTTCACTTTGTTTGAATAAACTCGGTCTTTATCTCTACCTATGGGTACTAAAAACAATAGACAAACAGTTGATAATCTCAGCACATGACTAGCAAAAATCCCTGAAAAATAACATCAACCAGAAGTTTTTATTCCTATCTAATTTCCCATTTGGGACATTTCATATTCTTTGCAAACAATATTACTTTTACAAAATCTAGGACAGCGCTTTGTGAGTCCTTACTTCTGATATGCTCTTCTAGGGCTGGAAACCCATGAGTTTCCTTAGGTGGGGATAGATTGAGAACCACTTATCCAGAATTGTGAGATGTGCACCATAAAAACAATGATAACTCTTGCTTTCTGTTAATGTTTTGGATGCCAAGTTGGGGTTTTAATTTCATAATTATGTTCTTGTTAATTAGATGATTTGCGTATTAGAAGCTGCTAAAACAATCAGGACAGTATTAAAATACCCTAGAATCTCAACCTATGACGACATCCCCCAGGTCCTTGCCAAACAGGAAGAGCTTTCCAAATATACTTAAATTTACAAAGTCCTCTATAGATAGAACACATGAAATCCTAAGTAACCTACACTGAAAATTTATTGTACATTTTCTGTTTTCTTAATCATAAAAATTATAAGAGAGGAGCTGTGGTTCCCAGTGTTGGGCAGGGAGCAGGAGTCAGTCACCTAGGACATTTTTTCCTAATTACATATGCCTGACATTCTCATTCCTCCCCTCTTCTGATATGCAGAATTTCTACGTTCTAGGTAGTGCTTGGAAAAATACCCTAGATTGTTCTGATATCTACCAATAGCTCATCCAGCTTGTTTATGGCCACTGTATTTGGAGATTTTTACTGATAAATGCTTGAATCATAATAAATTTTAAATGGAAAGTTCTTAAAGATATTGCTAAGAGGCAACTATGTATAAAATCTAATAGGCATTGAAGTGGATACAAAGATTTTACTTCCTCTACTGACAAAATTAAGTGTGCACACAGAGTAAGAAAAAACTTAAGTAGCTAACCTCAAAATATGAAATTGGGGGCCGGCCCCGTGGCTTGGCGGTTGGGTGCGTGCGCTCCGCTACTGGTGGCCCGGGTTCGGATCCCAGGCGCGCACCGACACACCGCTTCTCCGGCCATGCTGAGGCCGCATCCCACATGCAGCGGCTAGAGGGATGTGCGGCTATGATGTACGGCTATCTGCTGGGGCTTTGGGGAAAAAAAAGAAAAGGAGGAGGATTGGCAATAGATGTTAGCTCAGAGCTGGTCTTCCTCAGCAAAAAGAGGAGGATTAGCATGGATGTTAGCTCAGGGCTGGTCTTCCTCAAAAAAAAAAAAAGAAAGAAAAAGAAATTGGTGTGTTGATGCTATGTCACTCTTTCCTCTCCCCCAAGTCCTTTATTTACTGTCCATTTTACCTCATATCTGTTGTCTTCAGCCCTTCTTCTTAATCCTCACTACTTTGTTTACTTAGGCCCTATTTTCTCTATATCTTTCCCTCCAGCTCACCCTGTAGGCTCCTTTCAGACCTGAAATCTAATGAAATCACTCCCTTGCTCTAAATATGTATATTTAAATATACTACATACATTTGCATACATGCATAATATTTTAATTACTTAGTCTGTTCACAATCTGACCCCAGCATCGCCTCCCATCATTCCTAGCAGACACTCGACACTCTAGCCACGTATTTCTTCAGGTCATTGGAAAGGTATCTTTCTCACTGTTAGTGGATATAGTCCATCTCTCCTATGAACAAACCTTGTAGGTTTGTTTAAGTCAGTCATCAAGAACTGACACAATTGTACTGACACCATGTGAGATACATCAGGCAGCTCTCTTACCTCCCTTTTTGGATATCAAATTGTGTATTCTGTAAGTGCAGCATGTCATTGTAATAAGCCATTTGTTTCCATACTACATTGTGAGCTCCTTGAATACAGACTCTCTGTGTTCCTTATTTATTATATTGACATTCATTCAATAAATTGCATACAGACACTCTGCTGGGGTGGAGGAGGGGAATTAGAGCAAAAACATACTTTCAAGAGTTCAAGTCTAGTGCAGAAAACAATCACACTGCAAAATCATAACTGAGAAAAATGGTATGAAGAAGCATATAGTGCTGTGAGGATTCACAATGGAGAACCGTAGTCAGAAAAGTCCTGGAAAGAAGTGACTTGGTCAGAGAACTGAAGAATTATATAGGCAAAAGGGACATGGAGAGCTCCTTTCCCAGTAAAAGACACAACATGAGCAAAAATTCTAGGGCCAGAAAGATGGTGTCAACTTAACATCCCAGTTTGCCAAGGATAGACTTTTTGCACTTTCAGAAGTGGTTTGGGGGGCCGGCCTGGTGGCACAGGCAGTGAATGAAGTGCGCATGCTCCGCTGTGGCGGCCCGGGGTTCACCAGCTGGGATCCTGGGCGCGCACTGGGGCACCACTAGGCTTCATCACATTCAGAGAGTGGTGTTCAAACTATTCCCTGTGAATCATAGACCTTTTTACTAGTTCTAGACACAAATATCGTGATTGATTGATGCATGAAGAAGGAAGCAAATTTTAGGGAAATGAAGTTTACTATGGGCTGATATTGCAAAAAGTCTTCTGTAGCACTCTACTGGAATTGGGTTTTTTTCCCCCTTTACATCATCCACAGAGATTCTAGTCTTTAAATAATAATTTTTAGTTTCTACCAAGGAATATTTTTAAACAGTTTGCTCACAGGGTAAGATGGATTTTTTCTCTTCAGTGATATTGAATGGTAGATAATGGGTTTAATGATTAAAATGAGGATTTCTTCCCTCTAAGCAATGGCTCAGGGTTATAATTCTTCATTTAAGATTATACAGTATCTCATTTGTAAAACTTCCATAGACTAATCCTATTAAAGGTAGCTTCTTCAATGGCTCTAAATATTTGCGTACTGTATATTTGTTGATTCATTTAAAGGTGTTAAAATTAAATGTTGTTAAAGGAGATTATGTTCACATTGTTGGCTAAAGCATAACATATGCTGTCAAATTAGTGTTTTAAAGTCAGGAAGCTTTTTCCACATTTTGCACTTGCAATTTCTGAAAGGAGCCAAAATATCCAATTTTCTGTAGTCTATCAAATCTGTTACCTCCTCTACAACCTTTCTCTCTCCCTTCTAGTTATTGCAATTTCTTGAAGAGAAAATTTGGGAAGGACACTGATTCGTTATATTTTAAATATTTATTTTTAAACTCCATAGGTTATCCTGTTGTACCAGAGTACTACTATGTGCCAGCTGATTTTGTAGAATCTGAAAAAAGAAACCCTGGTAGTCAGAAGCGATTTCCTAGCAACTGTGGCCGTGATGGAAAACTGTTTCTTTGGGGACAAGCCCTTTATATCATCGCAAAACTCCTGGGTAAGTGGAGAAGGTTGGGAACAATTTTATCTCTTGTTATCAAGTCGTTAGAAATAAGTATGTCAGGGGCTGGCCCAGCGTATTAGTGGTTAAGTTCACACACTCCTCTTCGGTGGCCTGGGGTTTGCAGGTTTGGATCCCAGGTGTGGACCTACTCACTGCTCATCAAGCCATGCTGTGACAGGCATCCCACATATAAAGTAGAGGAAGATGGGCATGGATGTTAGCCCAGGGCCAATCTTCCTCAGCAAAATGAGGAGGATTGGCAACAGATGTTAGCTCAGGGCTAATCTTCCTCACCAAAAAAAAAAAAAAAAAAGAAGTAGGTCTTTGCAGACATTTTTCTTGTGTTTGCCTGGCGTTTCATGCTGCTAAGAGGTCTTGGGGGAGTTTCTTAGTATGTAAAGGTATATTAATATGTCTGTTTCACTGAATGATGATGGACGGTTTCTAGGAAGAAAGTCAGATAGTGTGGGTGCCATTATCATTTAGAGGGCTGCATTCAGCTTAGTGGATAGGTTTCTAATAGAAGCCTATGGGAACTTTGAGTTACTTTTATATAATGTAATAAAATTCTGATTTAATATAGCAATCATGTTTGGTCATAGCTTTAGTAAACCACTTGCCAAAAGGAATTGGTTATCCCAGAGTTTTCTTCTTTCCGGTAAATACACATTGGCAATTTACTCAGTTTGCTAGAGGCTTAATGGGAGCATTATTCATGATTCTTTGAAGAATTATTCTTTAGCTTTTCCTAAAACTTCAGCTGAATAAAAGTACTCTTTGGACACATTGAAATGAAGGCTAATTTAACGAACACAAAGAACTATTGTGCCTCTTCCTGTGCGATTCCTTGCTAAAATTTAAAATATTATTAGCATTTCCATCAAAAAGGCTATCTTATTAGAGGCAGAATTCCTTTATGACAAAAAGATTATGAAACAGGCTGATTGTGAATACTGTACCTGTACTAAAAGAACTGCTTGCTATGTGAAATACTGTTGTTGTCTTTGTTGTCCCCAGTACTACTGCATAAATGCTAAATTTGTGCTGTAGGAGTTATTGTCTTTGGTTTCTTTTTTTTCCATTCCATTAGGGAAGAATGTTTCAAAGTCCAGATTTCCAATTCAAGCTTTACACAGATGATATATAAGGGCAAATAGAAGCTAACCAAAGAAGAGAAAATTAACTTAATGCTGTTTCCAGTTTGTTCTTTTCCTAACTGTATTTTCTGGGTCTCCATATAAACTTAATCCTAATTTTAAAACCTGTAGAAAAATTTTCTTCCTTTAAAAGGACAGCTTTTTAATAAGGAGTTGATATTATTTATACAGGTTTTGCATTTAGATTTTCCAACAGACAAATATATATAGATGAAGTAGTGTTCTTAGAATCAAGCCTAGTTGGTAAGGTTATCTCTGGGTAGAATGTTATTTCCTTCTCACTAACATGAATATGAAGAAGCCTTGTTGATACTCACAGCTAAATAAAACATATTATAGTAGAGGAGTAGCTAACCTACCTAAGGACAAGAATTTTAACATCAGAATCCTAAGTACTATACTTGGAAATTACAAACGAGCATAACGAAGTTTTTCTGTGATTCAGAGGCTGAAAACTGGTGCCTGGGATATGGGATTTGAGATCTAAACCTTCTTCATTCTGCTTCTTGCTGTATATTCAGCCTGAGGTTGATACAGTGAGAAAAAGTGCTATTTGAGCAAAGCCTGTGGATAAAATTGAGAAGCCTAGTGAATTGGGAATGCAGAATTGACTATACTCTACATAAGCAAATTGAGCTTTAAAAAAAAAGAAAAAAATTGAAAACAATATCAATCAGTAAAAAAGCATTGGACCTTCTTTACTCCAAAATTAATGTATTCTTCAGTGTAGACAGATTTTGAGTTTAGATACCATTTTCTTATCTTAAGACCAGAGTGAACAGAAATAGTGTAGGTCATGCCTTGATCTGTTTCACGATCAAAAAGAAGAAAGAGCCTTCAAAGAAAGAGTCAGTTTCTCTTCTTCCCTGCTGAGCTTCTACAAAGGCGGTAGAGAACATGCAGAAGGTGTGTTGCAAACTAGGAAACAACATGCTTGTCTTCCCTGAGAAAGAGATGCTGCATATTCTTTAGCACTCTTACCTAGCTGTGTGTCTTCTGGTTGACAACTCACTCTTAACTATTGTATACTTGCTCCAAGAACCAACACACTTCTGTGGACGTTAATCAGCATTCTAGATGCCACATTTACCAACAAAGGCTTATTTATTCATTAAAGAAGCCTCAGTTGGATATCTGCTTGGCAACATTTTATGGACAGTTAATTGATTGGAGTTATGTGAAAATAATAGAACAGTAAATCTTTAAAAATATTCTGGAATATATGACTTTTACTAATTCAGGCCAGTTTGTATCCAGTGAAATCCACTAAGAATATTTTGTTCTGTGTATGCCTTAGTGAATAATTATACAACAAAACTATGTGACTTGTATTCCACTGTTAGAGCAAAAAGACTCAATATGGTGTTTCCTGGCCGAAGGCTTGACCTACCCACTGTGTTCTTAGAAAATAGTTAATTATTACAGTATTTCTTTTTTTTTCTTTAGAAAATTTAGACTTTTAGAATATCAGTGTTTGCTATAAAATGGGTAAATAAATTGTAAACATGTTTATTTTAAACCAGAGACATATTTTAAGATACATTTGTCTTGTCTTAGAATAAAGTGATCATTTGTTATACCTACAATTGTTATTTAAATTTGGAAGTTTAGAAACTATCCATGTAAGAGATGATCAGTCTGTAGAAAGCAGTGTACTTTTTGAGTTCTTTGCAAAAATAACTGTAAAAGTATTTATCACATAAAAGTTCTTTGGATTGCATTTCTTTTTTGAGGTTAAGAAAAGTAGGGAAATATAAGATAACATAAGGTTAATGATAACTTTACTCTAAAACTTTCCCAAAGCCATTACTTAACTTTAATATGTTTTCTTAGTATTTTCTAAAAAGAGAAACTAACATATCAGTTGTTTAGCTTTAAAAAATATCTGACTTCTAGATTTTATCTTGTCTTTTCAATATACATGCAACTGACTTTCCTTTCTCTGTACGTAGGACATTGACAGTGATGACCTTCATGTAGGTCCTACTGTAAGATCCCAAATCGTTAAAGATTAGAGCTTTATATACTGTATAACTTAAGACAGGCGAATAGAAGGATTTTTTTAGAATGGATACTTTGAAAACATTATTAGTAAACATCAGGAGTTAAAGTCAGTCATGTTCTTTGATTAAGCTTGAATTATTGAGTAATTTTAATAAGTACACCTTTCTCTCCAATATACACAAACTCCCAAAATATTCAGGTGAATGAAATTTTTCTTGAGTTTTGTGAAGACTTTTTGTCTTTTTGGCATGCATGTTATTTAATTTCCTGGGAGTTTTATTCAGAGACTTTTAAAGTGATAAAATGGATATAAAAGTACTTTAAAATATCCAAAGTGTTATGTACATATAAAGTTCCCAACTTAATTTCTTGGGTACCTAAAGTTCTTTGGTAAGTCATTGTTTCAAACTCAATTTATTTTCCACTAGACTATATTTTAAATGAGTATTAATACCTAGCAAACTTGTAGCCACGTGATATAGATTATTTCTCTGACATTATCGTCTTTTTCCTCCACTTCCTTCTCCCCTAGTTTCTCTTCCTTTTTTCCTTTTCTTCATGTTTTTCTTTGACTGTAGTGGAAAGATCAAGAGTTTTGGGGTCCTAAACTTAGGAACTAGGCAGTTCACGGTTTGCATATAAGTTCTACTACTTACTATTTATATGACTTGAAGAATTTTCTTACCTTCTGTGATCATCAGTTTCTTTATTTTTATGTCAGAAAGATTAACTGATGAGGAAATATACATAAAGCATTGACTGTGGGACAACTACATACTTAAATGGTTCTTCTACTTCCTGCCCTTCTACCCTCCCTCCCTCTCTCAGCCACTATTTAGGATATAGTTTTGTGAAAATATGTTGCATAGTTCTTGTTAACCAGGCAACTCAGGATGCTCCTGGGCCCTCCTTGCTAATACTCTCATTGCCACAAAACATCACAGGAAGAGAATGCTTGCCTAGTTGCTCTATAACCATTCATCTGCTTGATGATTCAGCTACTATTTGTAGAGGCCTGCTCTGTGCTAGTCACTGTGATATCCAGTAGCTCTACAGCAAGAAAGGAATGTGACAATCTGGGAAATATTTCTGTCCTCTGAGGGCAGCCTAGTTATTCTGATATACTGCTTCCTAATTCCAGTGTTTGTAACTAAGATAAGTCCATTTGCATTTGATTTCATTCATGAGATTTCTTGCCCAATTGACCTCAAATATAAAAGCCACTTATTAAGCCTGGAAATTTAATGCTTTTAAAAGTTAAAGTAAATCAGTGATCACACCCCTAGTGTGCATGAGGTCATACGAAACTGAGGTCTTGATTTTCATTGGTCCGTTGACTTCAAATGCAGTTGACTTAATTTTATTGCTCAGTATAGCACGTGTTTTGTTACTGATCAGTAAAGGTAAAATGAATAGATAAGAGTACAGATATATTTATAAATTGTGGTTGCTGAAAGATTTCCCATCTGTTACACTTCAGGAAACTTCAAGCAGAAAGACATCAATTTCTGAGCACTTTTGTTATCCTTTTCATGGTATCCTTGTGATTGATAGTGACCTATAATGGGATTTCTGTGCAGTGGGCATTATAAACATCTTGAGAGCACATGTAATATAGTATTACTTGAAAAGCTTCACGTAGGAAGATTTTCTTCTTTTAGCTTATTGTATAAATGACTAGCTTTCTTGAAACTGAAATTTTTAGTTGAATTGCTACTAGGGCTAGAAAGCTTGTATAAAAAATTTATGATCCCACCCTCAAATATCTTAGTGACATTGAATATGAAAGCAGTGATGCCTAGAGTTTGAGAAGACTGCATACATATTGTCAAACTATTTCCCAGAAATGCTAATAATAATACCTGCCTTAAAATGTGTCAGATTCTGTGCTCTACCCTTTACGAATAATGTCCTAAGTAATCCTCCTAACTCCTCTATGAGATGGGTACTCTGTGTCATAACTGAAGCTCCGAAGAGCTCAGCACCTCACCCGAGGTCACCCAGCCCGGGACTGACAGAGACTTGATTGATTTATTCAGGAGTCTTCGAGGTGCTTGTGTCACCTGTAACCTTTGTGGCAGTAAATATGCTTATTAAAAATAAAAACTTTGGTAACCTAATAAGAATTAATTTGTATCCTGTTGTCATTTACATGCTGATTGTTAAAAACATATTTCTTAGTCATTTCTGTATCCTCTGAATTGTCTGGATATCTGCTTTGTGCGTTTAACCTTGGTTTTACGATTTTTCTTATCAGTCTACATAAATGTTTTTATATGTTAGGTATACTAAACCTCTCTGACATTTTCCTAGTTTGTTTGCCTCTAAACTTTGCTTGTTCTGTTTTTTGATGAATGAAATTTAAAGTCTTTATATATTCAGGTGTTTCATTGTTTTTCTATTTAACTTTTTGCCATAGAATTTAACATTTAATCTTTGAAAGTTCATCACTGTTAATCAATTGAGTTAAAAACATATATTATACATTTGAAATTTTTTGGTATAATGTATTAGGTTGAAGATCTACATTTTCTTTTTCTTCATAGCTCATTTCTTAATACATGTGTTAGTAATATGTGTCCCTGCCCCTGAGAATCAACCAGGCTTTGCAGCACAGAATTTTACTCCATAAATTAGCTGCTGAGCCTGTTTTAGTGTGTCCTATGTAATTTTGGTGTCATGATAAAAAATTACTCTGTTAAATTTCCTTTAAATTGTCATTTCATTAAAGAAACAAAAATTCTCCTTAATATTTTCTTTTTACCCTCAATAATTATTGTTAGAGGTAAACCCAGGGTATGTTTTATAAGCCTTTCTATGCATAAAAAAGTGCAAATATTAATGAACCTAATCTGTCTTCTAAGGATTTAAAGACAGCTATTCCTATTTATAGAAATGCTTGATTTTCTGTGAGTTTTGGTACTGTATTGTGAAATGTGGAAAGCCAATTGCTCTTTTCTCCTGTTGTCTCATTTTCCCTTTAACAATTCTGTAGTTGGTTGGGTGTAAGTTCTTTCAGGTTTCTCACACTTCACCAGAAAGCTGGTGTCACGGAATTAGCACAATGAGGAGCTCCATTTTTGCCTCCTGAATGATAAAAATCAGTGCAGTGAAAAAAATGTATGTCTGTTAACTTGACCTTTTAAAATACCTGTCACTTTTACCTCTATGGAAATTAAAGTAATGATTATGGCAATTAATGTTTCCAAATTTGTTAACTCACCAATTTATTATTTTGGTTAATAAGTCTGTTGAGTACCTACTGTATGCCAGATGCTGTGCTAGGTAGTGGGGTACAGCTATGAGTAAGAAGCATACAGCCCGTGGAGACATAGACAAGCACATGGTATAAGTGGGAACATCAAGCTAGATACGCAGGTGCAGTACAAAGAGAGAAATAAGAAGGAAGTACAAAGAAATAAACTTTCAAAAGACTGGGTTAACTATTTGATTCATATCAATTTTGATACGTTAGCATTTATGCTTTCCAAGGATATAAAGATTTCTTAATTTATCTGTCATCATTTATAAATAACAAAATAATAAAGATAGAATTTCATTTCTATAGAATGACAGTGAAACATCAATTATGTAAAATGCTTGTTGGTAGTGGAAATTTTTCCACATCTCAATGATCAGACAAATGAAATAGGGAAATAATTTGCTGCTATTTAGACTATCATGGTCAACCTTGCATCATGAGCTAAAATGATAGTAATAAATTGGAATTATATGTTGATATTTGCCATAATTAAGCCTGTATTGGTTTGTTTTAAATTTTGCAAAAGTATTTTTTTTCAGAGAGAAGAATGGATGTGAAGTGGTATCTCATTGTGGTTTTTTTTTTTTTTTTTTAAGATTTTATTTATTTTATTTTTCCCCCCAAGGCCCCAGTGGACAGTTGTGTGTCGCAGCTGCACATCCTTCTAGTTGCTGTATGTGGGACTCGGCCTCAGGATGAACGGAGAAGTGGTGCCTCGATGCGCACCCGGGATCCGAACCCGGGCCACCAGCATCGCAGCGCGCGCACTTAACCACCAAGCCACAGGGCCGGCCCTCATTGTGGTTTTGATAAGCATTTTGCAAATGACTAATGTTGAGCATCTTTTCATGTGCTTATTGGTAATTTGTAAATCTTTGGAGAAATGTCTATTCAGATATGTCTATTCAGGTATTGTGGCCATTTTTAAATTAGGTTGTCTTTTTATTATTGAGTTTTAAGAGTTCTTTACATATTCAAGGTACAAGTTCCTTACAAGATATATGATTTGCGAATACTCTCTTCCATTCTGTGGGCTAACATTCTGCTTTCTTGATGGTGTCCTTTGAGGCACAAAAGGTTATAATTTGGACAAAATCCAATTTATCTCATTTTTTCTGTCATTTATGGTTTGGTGTCATAGTTTTGTCTAATTCAAAGTCACAAAGATTTATGCATATTTTCTTCTAACAGTTTTATAATTTTAGCTCTTACGTTTAACTTTTTGATCTATTTTCCGTTTATTTTTGTAGATGGTGTGAGGAATGAAGGTCCAACTTCATTCTTTTGCATTTGGATGTCCAGTTGTCCCAGCACAATTTGTGGGGGGAAAACACTTATTCCTTTCCCTCTTGAATTGTTTTGGCACCCTTGTCAAAAATCAATTGACTGTAAATGTAAGGGTTTATTTCTAGACTCTCGATTCTATTCTGTTGATCTGTGTGTCTTATCTTCATGCCAGTACCACATTGTCTTAATTACTGTAACTTCTTCTTTTCATTCTGGATGCCTTTTATTACTTTTTCTTGCCTAATTTCTCTGGCTAGAACCTCCATTACAATGTTGAATAGAAGTGACAAGAGCGGACATCATTGTCTTGTTCCTAATCTTTGGGACATTCACTCTTTGATCATGAGTATGATATTAGCCATCAGTTTTTCATAGATGCCCTTTATCAGGTTGAGGAAGTTCCCTTCTATCCCTAGTTTGTTGAATGCTTTTTATTAAGAAAGGATGTTGAATTTTGTCAAATGTGTTTTCTGTGTCTACTGAGATGATCATGAAGTTTTTTGTCCTTTATTCTATTGAAATGGTGTATTGCAAGTATTGATTTGGGATGTTAAGCTATCCTTGCATTTGTGGGATAAATCTCACTTGGTCATGGTGTGTAATCCTAAAATGTTACTGGCTTTGGTTTGCTGGTATTTTCATTGAGGATTTTTGTGTCTATATTCAGAAGAGATTTGGGTTTGTAATTTTCTTTTCTTGTGGTGTCTTTGGTTTTGGTATTTGGGTAATACCAGCCTCTTAGAATGAGTTGGAAAGTGTTCTCCCTACTATTTTTTGGAAAAGTTGGTGAAAGGTTGGTTTTAGTTCTTCTTTAACTGTGTGGTAGACTTCAGCAGTGAAGCCATATGTTCTGAGCTTTTTTTTTGTGGGAAGTTTCAGTCACTTGTTACAAATCTGTTCAGATTTTCTGTTTTTTCTTGAGTCAGTTTTGGTAATATGTGTATTTCTAGGAATTTGTCTATATCGTCTGGGTTATCTAAATTCTGGGTGTACATCTGTTCATAGTATTCTCTTATAATCCTTAAAGTTGGTAGTATGTTCCTTCTTTCATTCCTGATTTAGTAATTTGTCTTCTTTTTTTCTTGGTCAGTCTAGCTAAGGGTTTGTCAACTTTTGAGCTTTTCAAGAATCTTCTTTTGGTTTAATTTATATTCTTTATTGTTTTTTTATACTCTATTTCATTAATTTGCACTCTATTCTTTATTATTTCCTTGCTTCTGCTTGATTTTGACTTAGTTTGCTCTTTTTCATCTGCTGTCTTAACGTGGAAGAAGAGGTTATTGGTTTGAGGTTTTTCTTCTGTTTTAATATAAGCATTTACAGATACAAATTTCCCTCTGAGCATTGCTTTACCTATATCCCATAAGTTATGTTATGTCTTCATTATTTTAATCATCTCATCAGAAAGTACATTAGAAAGTATTTTCTAATTTCCCTTTTGGTTCTTCTTTGACCCATTGGTTATTTAGGATTACGTTGTTTAATTTCTATGTATTTGTGAATTTCTAAAACTTCTTCCTGTTATTGATTTCTAATTTCATTCTATTATGGTCAGAGAACATACGTTGTATGATTTTAGTCCTTTTAAATTTATTGAAACTTGTTCTATGGCCTAGCATATGGAAGACGTTCCATTTGCATTGAGAAGGATATATATTCTGCTCTTATTGAATGGAATGTTCTATAGATATATATTAGGTCTGGTTGGTTTATGGTGTTGTACAGATGCATTTTTGATAATGTCATTTCCCTTCTTTTTTTTTCAGCTGATGAATTAATCAGTCCTAAAGACATTGATCCTGTTCAGCGCTATATCCCACTACAGAATCAACGTAACGTGAGCATGAGGTTTTCCAATCAGGTAAAGAGAGATTTTATTTCTTGATTTAGACTCATTCAAAGACATTTAAAGCTTAATTGAAGAAGAAATTTTATTCTGAAGGGGTTTTTATTGCTTTTTCCGAGGGCGAAGATTCTCCATCTCTGGTTAGTTAAGATTTACTTGTGATAAAGGGCTCTTTTTTAGTGAGGGAGTATGAGCCAGATATGTCTAACAAGGTGTTTTCCAGGTAACATTTTCCTCTTCAAAGTGGGTAAGCTTAAGGTGTCAAATGTCTTTGAGAAGCTGCAGTACCTATGGGAGGCAGGGAGATAGATGAGACGGCACCATATTGAAGGGAGTGGGGTCTGGTGAAAGGCCCTGTGCTTGACGTCTCTCCAGCGCTGTGTCTCCGTGACGGGACAAGTGACTGACAGAGTTGTTCTTAGTACTTGGTGATGTGTCGGGTGAAGGAATAGTTCTCAGTTTTTTACATTTAGTAGCTATGGATTCAGATTGTGTTGTGTCAACAGCGTAAGTGTTTGCAGGATCAGCAAGATTGATGTAGACTTGAGCAAACTCTCAAGTATTAAATGATACCAGTAATGAGGACTGTTAAAATGAAAATGCTGTGGATGATGGAAACTGCCTGAGGAGAAAGGGAATGAACTTGAGTGTGTGCCTGGGATTCCAAGCAGTTAACATTTATGTAATAAGAACAGCATCAGCACTTATAGAAGACATGTCTACAAAATTGAAATGCTCCTTTTATTTTAAAAAACGTGCATATACAAACACACACACACAGAGAAATAAATGTTTCTTTTAATGAGAGAAAGGAGAGCCAGCCGGCTCCGTTACATTCTATCCCGCTATTTCTGAGTCTTTTGCTGGTCTTCAACCAAACATGTTAAGTGCTCCTTGTGGTTTATAGATGGGAAGCTATTTGGGAGACTTGTAAATAAATGTTAAGATTTTCTCAAGAACATAAAATCCCTATGTTAATACATGATAGAAATTTTTCACTGGCCTGTTAGCTCCTACACAAGGTGGGGATTTAGCCTTTATCTTAGTTACCACTGGGGTCAGTGCAGTACAAGTGTACATTCTGTACAGATTTGAGACATGCAGTTTATCATTGAAGAAATGATAAAATAGGGAATACATTTAACTTCATATTACCCAGTGCTGTGACTCGGAGCCATTTTAAGACTAGTGTTTATCATTTACATAGCATTTCACATGTGTGACCCACTTCTCTAGGGCAATGAAATCTCAAATCCTTTTCTTAGAAAATAAAGTAATAGGTCACAGATTTGAGGTGTGGGGGCAGGAGCCAGAGAACATCAAAGCACATGGCTAGCAAAATCCACAATATAAACAATTTTTTATGCTTGATACTTATAAGGAAGGCTGTGGGTTATTTTTATTTTTTGACATCCAATATGCTTGCAGCTCTTTCTCTCTCACTCAAGAAAGCATATCAGAGTGAGTGAGAGTGACTTTTATAGAGAATTTGCTTTACGTGTATTTTTTAACGTTGAAATCATTTTCTGATGTTGTCTGTGGCATGCCTCCCTGGTGGAGCCACATCGCAGCTAAGAGACTTGCTCTAGGGTAAGGACAAAGGCTCGTCTCCTGCAGCCATGTGGTAGATTACGTCTGTGCAGAGTTGTGTATGGTTTCTGAGAGGGAGATGATGGGGAGGATTGGCAGCAGAAAATTGCTGGGAGCTGTCATGCCCCACCCTACTGGCAGCTTAGTTGTGGTCGGATATAAAATGGTGAGGTGCCCTTGTCACTTTCTCAGCCATTTAAGCAGTAGCCAAGACTGGCATGCCCATGTCCATTGCTGGCTTGGGTGACATGGACTGGCGAAATATAGAGGTCAGATGTAGTCCTCTGCTTGAAATGGTGTCAGTGGCCTCTTGGTCATGATTGACCAGGTCAGACTTTGCAATTAAGTGATGTGTGGGGGTTGACCAGGTGCTTTAAAGTCTGCCAAGTGTTGGAAAAAGTAAATAGAGAGTAGTAAATTTCAGACAATTCCTGAAAACAAGAGAAATCCCAGACTTTGAAGGAAGATGTATCGGGGTCCCCATGACCACCCTTAGCCTCAGAGATTCACTAGAAGGACTCACAGGACTCAGAAGCTGTTATACTTACACTTAGGGTTTATCATAGTGAAAGGATACAGGATAAAATCAGCAGAGGCACATGGGGCAAGTCCTGAGGAAACCAGGCACAAGCTTCCAAGTGTGCTCTCCCAGTGGAGTCATGTGAGAGACAGTTACCCAGCAGCCATGTGTGACAGCACGTGCAGAGTGTTTCCAAGCAGGGAAGCTTTCTCAAGCTGGAGTGTCCAGGGTTTTCACTGGGGGTCAGTCCTGTAGGCATATAGCACCTGCATGACTGACCTCGGTTATTCAAGCCCTAGCCCCTTAGAGAAAAAGCAGATGTTTACCATAAATCACAATGTTAGGGGAAACCCTCTGGACAAACTAATACTTTGTGGCCCAAGGCCTCAGGCATGCAAAAACAGTCTTATCTGACAGAACATTCCAAGAAGCCAGCCAAGGGCCCATCCTGAAAACATGCCTTTCTTGGGAATGTTCAGGGTTTGAACAACCCAGACCTGCCGAATCAACTCATTCCTTCACAGAAGGGTTATGGCAGAAGGAAATTTCCAGAATCCAGAAAGCAGGGAGTGTGCTAGAACTGTAGAAAGGTCCATTCCTTCAAGTTTGCATAGGGCTATTAGCACATTGCAAACCCAAAACATTGAGGACTAAATTGAGAACTGTTGATTTTCTTAACAATACCCGTAGCAAATTCATTTCAGGAAAAGGGAATACTTTTGTACCTGGCGGTAAGACTGAGGTTGGAGAAGTGTGGTATCATCTAGGGTAACCCTTCTCACTACTCACTCTTTAGTCAGAAATTGCTGTTTCCTCTTGATGTTAGTTAGAGAATAAAACAAATCCCATTTTGTAAGTAAAGTTTAGAGAAGTAGAAAGAAAAGCATTGTAAGCAATAGCAGATATACTTGAACGTATTATGAGATTCTGACCAAAAAAAAAAAAAACCTTTTGGAGGTCTTCGAATGTAAACTCCTAGAGATAAGAAACTATGTTTTATTCATTTTTGTAGCTTCAGGACCTGTCCTAGTACCACAACACCTGTTATATAGGAGGTACTCAGTGTTTAACTTGAAGGCTTGAGGATGCTTGAAGGGATGCTTGAAGGGATGTGTGGGGGGAAGGTCTGTCATGGGAAATAGTGGACTTCTCAAGCAAATATCTCTAAATCTGTTCTCTAATTGTGATTCTTTCCTAATATTTAAACTTGAATTTCCAACTACCTGGTGATCATCTCTCCACAGATCTAGTATTTAAAACCCGATGTTTCTGGTTGTATACTTATTTCTAACTCATCAAGTTGTTACATTAAATATGCACAGCTTTTTGTATGTGCATATTTCTCAATACAGTGGTTTAAAAAATTTAAAAAGAAGTAAAACCCAACATTTCTAATGCCAAATTTGTTGTCTTCTCTTTTCAAACCTACCCCTCTTTCCACAGTCCCTATCTTGGATAAGAAAGGACTGCAGTAGTCTCTTCTCACACCAGTAGCTTCTGTATTCAGTTGATTGTCATATTGGCTTTGCCTTCGCAGTAACATCCACATTTGTCTCCTCATATTCATCCGCACTGCCATGTACCACTCAGACTTTATTACTACTCAATGGGATGATTACTATAATCTCTTTGTCTCCAGTCTCTCCTCCTGTTTGTCATCTGTGCTTGAGAACACATGATCTTATAAAGCGTGGGTGCATTCATGTTATTTTCTGCTTAAAACCTTCCCTGACTCTCTGCTACCTACAGGATAGATTCTAAACTCCATATCCCGACATTCGAGGCCCCACACGGTCACCTCAATTCCTTGTTTTTCACCTATATCCTGCAATTTCTCCAAATTTCTGCCTGCTCTTCCTTTGCTAGAGTCTCAGCAGAATTGTTGATCTAATATCACACCCTGCCCTCAACCACTCCCAGACCTCCACACTTAGTGCAACCTTCATCCTGAAACCCTGGCCTCTTTTTGAGTCAGAATCCTTAAAATCCAAGCCCCATGCAGTGCCTTTTTCTTTGACTACATATAAAAGTTATATAAACGCAGGGGCCGGCCTGGTGGCATAGTAGTTAAGTTTGCACGCTCCGCTTTGGTGGCCTGGGTTCACAGGTTCAGCTCCTGGGCACAGACCTACACCACACATCAAGCCATGCTGTGGCAGTGACCCACATACAAAATAGAGGAAGACGGGCACAGATGTTAGCTCAGGGCCATGCTTCCTCAAGCAATAAGAGGAAGATTGGCAAGAGGTGTTAGCTCAGGGCCAATCTTCCTCACCAAAAAAAAAAGTTACATAAATGCATATTGTAAAACGTGAAATAGTACAGATGAGATTCCAGTGCAATTGCATTACAACCCATTGGGAGTATTAACCATTCCACCATTTCTCCATCTCTAGAAAAGCCTTTTTTAAATCTATATCTGTTTTCACCTCTGTCTCCAAATTTCTGAATAATGTAGAGGAACTCCTGTGCTTGATGTTTTACCTTCACACAGTAGCTGTTGTTTCTTTGTTTTGGAAAGATCACTTGTATACCCCAACCTCCCTTCCGTCTTAATCTCCCAATATTTAGTAGTTATTTTTAGTTCTTTTATTTATCACCTTTATAACTTGAAACGATGTAATAAAACTACATTTTTTGGGTCATCTCCTTTTGGGAACTTGTCCTTATTTTTGATGTCCTAAAATTTCATGGGAACCTGTTTTTGTACGAATCTTATTTTCATTTATTTTGCTTGGCATTTGGTTGCCCCTTTCATTTTGTGACTTTCTTCAGTTGTGGGAAATTTTCTTAAATTATATCTTTGATAATTTCCTTTTCTTTATTCTCTCTATTCTTTCTATTAGTGCTCTTATTAGTGAGATCTTAGACCTAAAGGAGTGATCCTCTGACTCTCTTCTTTTTTTTCATATGGTTTCTATTTCTTTGTGTTTTTTTTGCTCTGCATTCAGGGAATCTTCCTTAACTTTTTGTTCCAGCTCTTCTGTTGAATTTTTTTTCAAAGTCACACTTTAATTTCTAATAGCTCATTCTTGTTCTCATTTTCATAGCTTTCTAGTTTTTATTTAAAATTATTGTCACAATTACTACAAATTTGGAGAGTCAAAAATTTTTGAGGTATCAATTGAATAAAAACTTTTTTTAACTTTTTATTTTGAAATAAATACAGATCCACAAGAAATTGCAAAGAAATGTCCAGGGAGGGCCTGTGAATCCTTCACTCAGCCTCCACAATGTTAATGCCTTATATTACATAGTACAACAGAAAACCAGAAAATTGACAGTGGTACAGTCTATAAAGCTTATTCAGATTTAACCAGTTATACATACACTCGTGTGTGTGTGTGTGTGTGTGTGTGTGTGTGTGTGTAGAGCTCTGACCATTTTAATCACATGTGTAGCTTTCTGTAACCTCCATCATAGTCAAGATACTTAATTGTACCATCACCGTATCATAATAAGGCTTCCTTCTGTTACCCCTTTTTAACCACACCCACTCCCTCACCCCCAGTTTTAACCCCAGACAACCACTAATCTGTTCTCCATTTTATAATTTTGTCATGTCAGGAATGTTATATAAATGGAACTATATGATATATAACCTTTTGGAATTGGTTTTTTTCACTCAGCATAATTCCCATGAGACTGATACAAATTGTTGCGTTATGAAGTTTGTTCCTTTTTATTGCTTAGTAGTATTTCATGGTATGACTATACCATCGTTTCACCGTTCACCCACTGAAGGATATCTTGTGGCTTATTTGACGTTTCTTAGAATTCCATTATGATTTATTTATAATGTTTTTTAGTGTATTGCTTTCTTAAATTTTCTTAGTAGTTGCTCTAGGAATTACCATATACATACTTAGATTATCAAAACTCTACTGTATCAACATTTTACCACTTTAAGTGAAGTGTAGAAACTTTACTTCCATTTAGTTTTCTTTCCCTTTTTCACTTTTTAAGCATAATTTTCTTAAGTATTTCCTCTGCATTAATTGAGCAGCACATCAGGTTGTGTGAAAATTTTTGCTTCAACCATAAAATTTGATTAAAGAAACTCATGAGGTAAAGGAGAGTCTGTTCTGCTTATCTCAACTTTTACCATTCCATTATTCTTTCCTTTCTGAATGTCTCAGCTTTCTGGAAAAATGGTTTCATATAATATGTGGTATTTTGTGACTGGCTTTTTTCACTTGCATAATGTTTTCAAAATTCATCAATCTGGTAGCATATATTAGTACTTCATTCCTTTTTACAGCCAAATAACATTCCATTGTATGTATATACCACATTTTATCATTTTCTTTCTGTTTAGATAGCTTTCTCTGGATATTATTTATAAGTAGGTCTGCTAACAAACTTATTAGTTTTCCATTGTCTGATAGTGTCTTTATTTCCCCTTCATTCCTGAAGGATACTTTTGTTATATACAGGACTCCTGATTGGCAGTTGTTTTCTTTCAGCACTAAGAATTATTGTACCACTTCCTCTGGCCTCTGTAGTTTCAGATGAAAAATCCCTTGTCGATTCAAATTTGTGTTCTTCTATAGGTAATACGCCATTTCTCTCTGGCCTGACACCAGCCTGAGCTGGTGCGGGTGGATCGGCCCACTCACTGGTTCCCAGGTGTGGCACTGGGGCTGGGTAGGCTTGTCACTGCTGTGGAGCTGCTGCTGCTGGCGGATCAGACTGCCTGCTGGTGCCCTGGTTCTGAAGTAGGGGTTGAGCTGGCTCCTGGAACTTTACTGCTGCTCCTGCAGGTGAATTGGACTGCCTACTGAAGCCTGGTTTGCCAAACAGGGATCTGGACAGCTCACTGGGGCTTCTTTGCTGATGCTACAGTTGTATTGGCCCACCAGTGCCCTGGTTGTGAAGCAGAGGTTGGGTGGGCCCATTAGGGCTTTGCAGTTGCTGCTAAAGGCAAATTGGCCAACAAGTACCTCAGTTGAGGAACTAGGGTTGGGGTCCCCACTTGGTCTCTGTTGTGCTTCCTGTTTCCCAGTCCTTTCGCCAGAGAGAACAGACTTTTATTGTTTTTGTGTTTGTTTATTTTTTTGTCTATGCCTGTTGGTTCTGTCAGGCTGCAGGCTTCCCTGGTGCTCAGCCCAGCATATGTGGGATCTCAGGAATCGCACTGTATTGCCATTCCTCAAGTCCTGAGGTTCTTAGCCAGTCCAGTCTACCCTCTTCTTTCCAGCTTTCAGAGTCCTTTAATTGTTATCCATTGATTATTTCCAGGGTAAAAAATTGTAATTAGAGCAGGAGGGAAAACTGAGTCTACGCATCTTGTTCCCATTTCCCTTTTTTCAATAGATACTTTATCTCTGTAAGTCTTTCTGTAAGTAAAATTTGGAGTTAAGATTTCTTCTGTTCTTGAAACATCTTTTTTCTCCAGAGTAATTGTATAAAACAATAACAGCTATCATTTATTGAACTTTTTTAAATAAAAGCTTTATTGAAATATAATTTACATCCTATACAAGTCACTAATTTAAGGTGTACAATTCAATAATTTTTAGTATATTCATCACAATCAATTTTAGAACATTTTCATCACCCCCAAAAGAAACCCTGTACCCTTTAACAGTCACTCTCCACTTTCCTCAACCTTTCTCTCTCTCCCTACCCTAGCCCTAGGCAACTACTAATCTACTTTGTGTCTGTATGGGTTTTCTTATTCTGGACATAGCATATAAATTGTTTCATATATGTGATATTTTGTGACTGGCTTTTTTTACTTGCATAATGTTTTCAAAATTCATCAGTGTTGTAGCATGTATCAGTACTTCATTCCTTTTTAGGGCAAAGTAACATTCCATTGTATGTGTACACCATATTTTATTTATCCATTCATCAGGTGATGGACATTTGGGTGGTTTCCACTTTTGGCCATTATGAATATTGCTGCTATGAAACTTTGAGTACAAGTTTTTGTGTGACATGTTTTCATTTTTCTTGGACATTATGGAATTGCTGAGTCATATGCTAACTCTATGTTTAACATTTTGGGGAACTGCCAGTCTGTTTTCCAAAGTGACTGCATTATTTTGTATTCCTACCAGCAAAGTATGAGGGTTCCAATTTCTCTACATTCTTGTCCATACTTGTGATTATCTGTCTTTTTGATTATAGCCATTCTAATGGGTGAGAAGCGGTATATCATTGTGGGGGTTTTTTTTTGCCTTCCCTGGTTACTAATGTTGTTGAGCATCTTTTCATGTGTTTATTGGCAATTTGTATTTATATTCTTTGGAGAAATGTCTGTTAAGATACAGTGTCATTTTTTAATTGGGTTATTTGTCTTTTTATTATTGTATTGTAAGAGTTCTTTATGTATTCTGAATATGAGTTCCTTATATGATCTGCAAATTTTTTATGCCATTTGGTAGACTGTCATTTCACTTTCTTGATGGTGTCATTTGAAGCACAGAAGTTTTCCATTTTGATGAAGTCTAATTTATCTATTTTTTCTTTGGTTGCTTGTGTTTTTGCTGTCATATCTAAGAAACCATTGCCTAATCCAGGGTGATGAAGATTTATGCTGATATTTTCTTCTAAGAATTTTATAGGGTTAGCTCTTATGTTTAGGTCTCTGATCCATTTTGAGTTAATTTATGTATTTAGTGTGAGGTAGGGATCCAACTTGGTTCTTTGCATGTGAATGTCCAGTTGTCAAAGTGCCATTTGTTAAATCTCCAGAGTAATTTTTTTCTTTTTTTTTATTGTGGCAAAATATACATACCATAATATTTACCATTTTAACCATTCATAAGTGTACAGTTCATTGGCATTAAATGCATTTACAATGTTGTGTAACCATCACCACTGTCTATACCCAAAACCTTTTCATCATTCCCAACAAAAACTCTCTACCCCTTAAACAATGACTCCCCCTTCTCCCCACCCTCCAGCTCTTGATAACCTCTATTCTGTCTTCTGTCTCTATGAATTTGCCCATTTTAGGTACCTCATATAAGTGAAATTATACAATATTTACCTTTCTGTGTCTAGCTTATTTCACTAAATGTAATATCCAAGGTAATTTTTGTGTTTCATTAATGTGATGTTTCTCTTTCTTCCTGCTGGTTATTTTGTCACCTACCTGATGATCTTCATTTATCCAGTCATATTAATGTGATGGATGATCTGATTGTATCTTACGTGGTCTCACTTAAGTGTCTCAGTGTCTTAAGTGGTCTTCCCCCACACCACCTCAACAAGAGGTGAGGGAGATGTGATTAGGAGTTTTGTCTCTCAGGGATCAGACCCTCATCATTCTTGCCAAATGCCAGAATGTGAGGGGGAAACTTTGAGGAGGCTCTTGCCTACACTGGAAGCATTAACTTGCGCCAGTCAGTTTGTTCAGTATATTAAGAGAAAAACTTGGTTTTATTGCTTACTGTGGTTCTCTGTGTGGGGCATGAGGCTGGCCACTGTGGCCTTTCATCAGTTCTGTGTCACACCCCACTTCTCCCATCTGCCCTCCATTGTGCCTGCAAACCAGGTGCCCCTCTGGGGCCCCTCTATTCGGTGGATCAGCTCCCACACCTGTGGCAGCATTTTGGTGATACTCTAAGTGGTATAGTTTGGGATATATGGGCTTCCTCTGCTCTGCTTTATGCATTAATGCACTTCCATTTGCCGTCTCTTATACTAGAAATGTGCTGAAATATCTTATTTGATGTTTTCTCTTCATTGCTGTGGCTTTAGTTTTTTTATTTATTATTAACATCTTTATGGTCATTTCTGTGGGGTCTGAGGAGGAATGAGAATTGAGTGCATGTGCTCACTTTGCTCTCTGGAACTAGAAACCTAAGCCTTACCTCCTTTGCTTGAGTCTTATCTCATTGTTTCTGTAAGTGTTTTTTTCTCCAGCTACCCTCTATGCTCTACAGATCTGGGTTGATAAACCTAACACTGGGATTTAAGCAGAGTAAATGTTCATTAAACAGTTGTGATGACCCCAAGTAGATGCAAACCAAGTAAATTAAATGCCAAAATTATTCATATTATCTGATAAAGAAATATTTGAAAGAAAATAATTAACCCCAACCTGTTAATTAGTCTGTCCTTTATTCTTATAAATAGGGTAACAATGCCTGCTCTTCTTGCTCCCACTTTCCTATGTCACATTTGATTTAGAGAAGATAAATTATACAAAAGACCATATTATCCAATCATCCTATAAACAACCCCCTGGAAACAAGTCATGTGGGTTTGGCAGCTGTGCCACTAAGCCTGCTTTCCTATAGCTCTTTACGCACTCCATGTTACAACACTTGTCACACTGTTGTAGTTGTGGCCTGGCAAGGCTCCTCACAGTAGAGAATATGTCTTATTTTTCTTTGTGTTCTATCAGCCTAGTCTGGTATTTGTCAGGGCAAGAGAAAGGAAATGAGAGAAATAAGAATAGCCACTATTGATTGTGCTCCTACTGTATGGGTATTTTATATGTATTATATGTATTATATCTGATTTTAACACTTTTCTGAAATATATATTATTATACCCATTTTGCAAATAGCTAATGTGAGTCTCAGAAGGGTTAAGTAATTTTTCCAAGGTCACACAGTTGTCAAGTGGCATAACCAATATGAAGGTGTTACCTGAAGAAGGAAAGGGGGAAGGGATGTCAAGCATTTGGAAGCAATGATTTTTGTAATGGTGTGAAGGAATTAACAAAGGAAATAGCTTATTAACTGAACAGGCTGGCTCAATATTACATCACAGAAAAATAGTTGCACCTGTGCCTTAGCACACTGAGAGGGCTGTGGAAATGATCTGAAGAATTAGATGCAGAGATGTCACCTCATGGGGTTGATCATGTTAAAAGGGTCTAACTGTTAGCTTCTTTCTTCTTCCCTGTTAGTACTAGGATGAGACCAAGTCCACAGTCTAATAATTAGTAATTTTATTAGGGATTTTCTTCTTCCTTGTCCAAAGGAAAACACTTTCAGGAGCCTAGCAAGCTTCTTTGAGTGTTTACTCTCCCTCTCCTTTCACCCTAACTTGTTGTCGGTAGATGTTCATCGTTTTCTGTTGCCTCAGTAGTTCTGGTGCTGACTACCTACTGATTATCTCTCGATGAGACTTTCGTTGTTCGCACTGCAGTGACTCTGCCATGTTAACATCAGATAATGGTTTCTTGAAGGCTGTGTTTGTTTCCAGCCTTTGGTGCTCATTTATATCTGGAAGAGATTTGACTGGTGCAGAAAGTGTAAGACCATGTACATGTAAGATCTGTACATCTGTACAGCAGACCATGTACATTTCACTGATTCTTTGTATTCTACATTGTAGTTGTCCACTGGGGATAAGGTGACCCTACAGAGGACATCCATTTACAGCAACCAGGGGTAGGTTTCTGGAGTTGTAGAGCAAATGGACTTTCTTTTGAAATGTGTATTATACTAATCAAAATACAGAAGATTAGTGGTTAAATAGGAAAACACACTTCATACCTTTTTAAATGTTTGCAGGATTCTGTCTGAAACTAACATATTTAACAGGAAGTAGCATAAGACCAGCCAGGAATTGGGTTTCTTTTCTTCATTTTTAAACCAACTTGAGAAAATTTGATGTTGTTTCTTGAAATTGATGTTGAATGCAACAGAATTTTTACATAAATAAGCCATTCTAACATCAAAGGACGAGTCACAGAAAAAAAACCACTATGATAGGAAAATGCTGTGTTAATATTCAAGAATATAAATAGGAGAGATTTCATATTGCTAGACCTTCTGCCTAGCAAAACAGTGCAGAGCACAGCCTCTGGAGGCACAGTGTATGGGTTTGAATCCAAGTTTGGGCAAGTTGGTTAACCTCTGTTATGCCTTAGTTTCCTCGCATGTAAAATCAGAATAATACTCAAGAGTTGTGAGGATTAAATGAGTTAATACAGGTAAAGAGCTTAAAACAGCTCCTAGTTTGTAGTTAAGCACTCAACAAATGTTAGCTATTATTAATATTTGCATTTTGATAGTTCCAATGCAGACGTGGTAGTTAATCGAGGTGCCCAGTAGTTAATGAAAATAAAAGGTACAAGGTTGTGTTGCTATTGAACATGGCTTATGGTAGAATTTGAAACGATGAGCAGAAAGTTCTTGGGAGGCTAGGGTTGAGGCTTAGTTCTTTGCCAGGGTGTGGGTAATGCAGATGATGGAGTAAAGGGATGTTCAAGGAGGGCAGGACAAAGGAGTCTAGTGAGAAGGTAAAACAGTGTCAGTGGATGTGAAAGTGTGGAGAATTTTGACTTTGAGATGGTGGTTCAAGAAGGCTTTTGACTACCTTGTTGGCTGGGAGGAACAACACAGCACTGGCAGAAATTCAGGTGCTGGTCTTCAGACCTCACATGATTCACCCGCGGTGTAATCTGGGGAAGGTCTCCTAATGTATCTGGAGTGTAGTTCTCTAATCCATAAAATTATTTGGCTGGGTTTGATTCGTAAATCTCTTTCTAGCACTTCTGTTGCTGGCTTCCATGATCCAGGTTATTGGTGACCTTTTAGTGATTTTAGTGGATAGTGTGCCCAGAAGCCAGATTGTAGGGAGTTAAAGAGCAATTAAATGGTGGAAGACCATCTGTTCAGGAAGTGAGTTTGCTGCAATCCAAGAAAGGGTATAAGCCTCTCCTAATTTAGTAGATTTGTTATATAGCAATCCTGCAACATGAACTTATACCGACGTCCCTCTTTTATTCTTGTTTCAAATCTATTCACAGTTCTTAAACGTTTATTAATCTTTGACGATTTAAGTAAATTTTGCACGTGGCTCAGTTTTATTTGGTTCACTTCGTTCTAATGCTCTCAAATAGTTTAACCCATTTGAGACATAATTTCTACTTAAAGAGTTAAAAGAAAACATCTACTTCATTAGTTTGGCAAAGAAAGAAAGTGTTTTTGAGGAACCAGAAAGCCAAATTTATCTATAGGCATGGGAGTGAATTTGAGTACTGAACAGACATTCTTATGATTATCATAATAAAACAGAATAAAATAGTTAAGGCATCAGAACTGCTTCTGAAAGCCTGGGCTGCATATGCGACAGCTACACAGAGGTTCTTTTCAGGTAATACTGTCTGCAGTCTTTAAGGGAAATGAAAGTCTCCTGTCAACTAGTATTTATACCAGAGCCAATGAAGATTAAATGCCTTGATCAGAAATATCCAGAACTGAGAAAAGTTAAATTGGAAGTAAAAAAAAATGAGCTTAAAGACATTTAATAGCATCCTTCTAATTAACCCACTGAACTTATTAAAATTAGAAGTTCCAATAATAGGCATGAGATATAATGAAATATTTCGCGTACAAGATGAAGACTTCTTATAGTTATGGCTGAAATGTAAAAGAGGAACAACATATTCAAATAAGAAAGCAAGGTTTGTGGTCCAGAATAAAGATGTACAAGGAATATTATGATCTAGTATTGTTTTACCGAATCTACTACAGGTCTCAATTTGTGCCCCTGCTCTGGTCCAAGCCACGGAGCCTGCCTATATTCCTGGCATTTTACTCTGAGAAAAAAAAAATCATATTTATTCATAAATATAAATAAATCTAGAAACTTACCTGGGACTTCCCTATTTCCTTCCCCCTTTTTGTTCTTATTTTGAATCTATTAACAGTTTTTAAAGGTCTGTTGAACTTTGAAGAAAAACCTATCCTATTTAGTCCTATTCTAACCCCCTCTTATTTAATGAGCCATATTGTAAAGAGCTGCCCTCTTCTAAACCAGAGGACTGGGCCTTGGGAGCCCCTCCTTCCCTGAGGTGTGACGTTCTCTCATAAGGTTCTTGGAGAGTTCCATGTATTTTTGCCATCGTACTGGTGAACACAATATGAGTAATTTTGGTCAGCTACTTGAAGCAGTATTTTACATTTACGGCATAATTATCGTGATAGATCAGATCATGTGTGTTGAAGCATCCTTGAAAGAATTGTTTCACATTTGTCGTTTTCAGTGAACCCAAACTTTAAATCTGAGAAGTAGACTAGCACATTTCATATGTCAATTAAAATGGATTGATCTACTTTGACAGTCTTTGGAGAAAAGGCCAATAAGAAAGGAATTCTTTTTAATCATAAGAGCTTATTTTCCAAGCTGCAAATGTTCTAAATTTAGGATGAATGTCAGTACTTATTTACTAAATCATGTACAGATTTATACAGATCTGGGCTAAAAACATATATACTTGTTGGTCTCTCATTTTTCAAATTAATGGAGAAAAGGAGATTTCGTACTTTGTTTTGTGAAAATACAGGTCCATGAAATTTTCCACAAATTATTTTCCTGAAGATTAAAGAATACCACATATATATATAATAAATTTTTATTTTTAAGAAGGTGATACACGAAAGTAGCTTTGCATCATGTAGGCCTAGCTATAAAACCAGTCTCTTCTATTTCTTAACTGTGTGACCTTGGACAATTTAATTAATCTCTTTACGCCTCACCTTTTTCGTCTATTATATAGGGATAATAATTCCTAACTCATGGTAGTCATATATGATTAAATGATAATGTGTGTAGAGCTCTTAACAAAATGTCTGACACATTATAAGAGCTAAATAAATATTGCTATTTTTATTTTATTCCAAATAACTCATTTTATAAATAATATTAATTTCTCGTCAAAGAGAATGTGAAAAATCCTGAAAAGTCTGGAGGAAAACATTATGTTTTCAACATTTTGGCTATTACTGTGCATAGGCTTTCTTATTATGTGGTTACAGCCATTATTGGATATTCAGTTTTGCGTTCACTAACATTTATTTATATTATCATAGTTATTCTTCATATTATTTCTATAAAATATTATTTTAAATGTCTATATAATGTTTCTTCATTAGGCTATATCAAGGTTTCTTTTACCATACACTCTTTAATGTAATAATTTCTATTCCAGAAGTTTATCCTAACAAGAGCTGATTAAGATTTGATGTTTACTGTAGCATTGTAGCATTTTAAGACTGTCTATGTGACTAAATTGCTTTTCATTAAAAAGTCTCTTCTTACACAATGCTTTTCTGTTTCTCAGTGAAATATTTTATATTCTATAGTGTTCATTAGCTAATGAGAATGAGGCAAGGGATTATAAGATTAAAACAGTTTAAGTTTACACTTATATAAAAATCATAAAAATGATAATCACTTTCTTTTTTTTTTTATAATTTTATTTATTTTTTCCCCCAAAGCCCCAGTAGATAGTTGTATGTCATAGTTGCACATCCTTTTAGTTGCTGTATGTGGGACGCGGCCTCAGCATGGCCGGAGAAGCGGTGCGTCGGTGTGCGCCCGGGATCCAAACCCGGGCCGCCAGCAGCGGAGCGCGCGCACTTCATCGCTAAGCCATGGGGCCGGCCCGTATAATCACTTTCTAAAAACTGTCCTTCCCTAAGACATACTCGATCTAAACATATTCTTACAGGCCTTAGCCAAGATTTGGGAATATATTACTTGATTAAGAAAAAAATTTTTTTATTGAGGTAATATTGGTTTATAACATCATATAAATTGCAGGTGTACATCCTTATATTTCAACTTCTGTATAGACTACATTGTGTTCACCACCAAAAGTCTAGATGCCATCCATCACCATACAAGTGTGCCCTTTTACCCCTTTCATCCTCCCCCCACCCCTTTCCCCTCTGGTAACCACCAATCTGTTCTCTGTATCTGTGTGTTTATCTTCCACATATGAGTGAAATCGTAAGGTACTTGGCTTTCTCTGTATGACTTATTTCACTTAGCATAATACCCTCAAGGTCCAACCATGTTGTCACAAATGGCAAGATTTCATCATTTGTATGAGTGAGTAGTATTCTGTCTTGTATATATACCACATCTACTTTATCCATTCATTCGTTCATGGGCCCTTATGTTGTTTCCAAGTCTTGGCAATTGTGAGTAATGCTGCAATGAACATAGGGGTGCATATATCTTTTTGAATTAGTGTTTTCATGTTCTTTGCACGAATACCCAGAAGTGGAACAGCTGGATCATATGGTAGTTCTATTTTTAATTTTTTGAAGAATCTCCATACTGTTTTCCACAGTAGCTGCACCAATTTACTTTCCCACCAGCAGTGTATGAGTTCCCTTTTCTCCATATCCTCTCCAATACTTGTTGTTTCTTGTCTTTTTTTTTTTTTTTGTGAGGAGAACTAGCCCTGAGCTAACATCCAATGCCAATCCTCTCCTTTTTTCTTGAGGAAGACTGGCCCTGGGCTAACATCCATGCCCATCCTCCTCTGCTTTATATGGGACGCAGCCACAGCATGGCTTAGCAAGCTGTGCGTCGGTGTGTGCCCGGGATCTGAACCGGCGAACCCCGGGCCGCCACAGCAGAGCGCGCGCACTTAACCACTACACCACCGGGCCAGCCCCTCTTGTCTTTTTAATAATAGCCATTCTGATGGGCATGGAGTGATGTCTCATTGTGGTTTTGATTTGCATTTCCTTAATAATTACTGATATTGAAATCTTTTCATGTACCTGCTGGCCATCTGTATGTCTTCTTTGGAAAAATGTATGTTTGGATCCTCTGCCCATTTTTTGATCAGGTGGTTTGTTTTTCTGTTGTTGGGTTGTATGAATTCTTTATATATTTTGGATATCAACTCCTTATTGGATATATGATTTGTAAATATCTTCTCCCAATTGGTGGGTTGTCTTTTCATTTTGTTGATGGTTTCCTTTGCCGTGCAGAAGCTTTTTAGTTTCATGTATTTCCATTTGTTTATTTTTCCTTTTGTTTCTTTTGCCTGAGGAGACATGGTATTCAAAAAGATACTCCTAAGACCCATGTCAAAGAGCATACTGCCTATGTTTTCTTCTAGGAGTTTTATGGTTTCAGGTCTTAGATTCAAGGTCTTACATTCAGGTCTTAAATTTAGTCCATTTTGAATTAATTTTTGTGTATGGTGTAAGATAATGGCCTACTTTCATTCTTTTGCATGTGGCTGTCCAGTTTTCCCAGCACCATTTATTGAACAGACTTTCCTCTCTCTATTCTATGTTCTTGGCTCCTTTGTCAAAGATTAGCTGTCGATAGATGTGTGGTATTTCTGGGCTCTCAGTTCTGTTTCATAGATCTGTGTGTCTGTTTTCCTGCCAGTACCATGCTGTTTTGATTACTATAGCTTTGTAGTATATTTTGAAGTCAGGGAGTGTGATATCTCCAACTTTGTTCTTTTTTCTCAGTGCTTGGCTATTCAGGGTCTTTTGTTCCGTATAAATTTTAGGATTATTTGTTCTAGTTCTGTGAAGAATGTCATTGGGATTCTGATTGGGATTGCATTGAATCTCTAGATTGCTTTAGGTAGTATGGACATTTTAACTGCATTTATTCCTACAATTCATGCGCATGGAATATCTTTCTATTTCTTTATGTCGTCTTTGATTTCTTCCAATAATGTCTTATAGTTTTTAGTGTTTAGGTCTTTCACCTCCTTGGTTAAATTTATTCCTACTATTTTATTCTTTTTGTTGCGATTGTAAATGGGATTGTATTCTTGATTTCTGTTTCTGTTAGTTCATTGTTAGTGTATAGAAATACAACTGATTTTTGTATGTTGATTTTGTACCCTGCAACTTCACTGTATTTGTTAATTATTTCTAATAGTTTTTTGGTGGATTCTTTAGGGTTTTCTATATATAAAATCATGTCATCCACAAATAGTGACAGTTTTACTTCTTCCTTTCCGATTTGGATCCTTTTTATTTCTTTTTCTTGCCTAATTTCTCTGGCTAGGACTTCTGATACTATGTTAAATAAGAGTGGTGAGAGTGCACATCTTTGTTCCTGTTCTTAGAGGGATACCTTTCAGTTTTTCACCGTTGAGTATCATGTTGGCTGTGGGTTTGTTGTACATGGCCTTAATTATGTTGAAGTTCTTTCTTTCTATACCCATTTTATTGAGAATTTTTATCATAAGTGGATGGTGCATCTTGTCAGATGCTTTATTTTTATCTATTGAGATGATCATGTGATTTTCATTCTTCATTTGTTAATGTGGTACATCATGTTGATTGATTTTTTTTTTAAGATTTTATTTATTTATTTTTTTCCCCCCAAAGCCCCAGTAGATAGCTGTATGTCACAGCTGCACATCCCTCCAGCCGCTGCACATGGGACGCGGCCCCAGCATAGCCGGAGAAGTGGCGCGTCGGTGCGCGCCCAGGATCCAAACCCGGGCCGCCAGCAGCGGAGCGCAAGCACTTAACCGCTAAGCCACGGGGCCGGCCCGATGTTGATTGATTTGCCTATGTTGAACCATCCCTGCTTCCCTGGAATAAATCCCACTTGATCATGGTGTATGATCCTTTTGATGTATTGTTGTATTTGTTTTCCTAATATTTTGTTGAGGAGTTTTGGATCTGTGTTCATCAACGATATTGGCCTGTAATGTTCCTTTTTGGGGTTGTCCTTGTCTGGTTTTGGTATCAGGGTAATGTTGGCCTTGTAAAATGAATTAGGAAACATCCCTTCCTCTTCAATTTTTTGAAAGAGTTTGAGAAGTATAGGTATTAAATCTTCTTTGAATGTTTGCTAGAATTCACCAGAGAAGCCATCTAGTCCTGGACTTTTGTTTCTTGGGAGTTTTTTGATTACTGTTTTAGTCTCTTCACTGGTGATTTGTCTGTTCAGATTCTCTATTTCTTCTTGATTCATTTTTGGGAAGTTGTATGATTCTAAGAATTTATCCATTTCTTCAAAATTATCCAATTTGTTGACATATAGCTTTTCATAGTATTCTCTTAAAATCTTTTGTATTTCTGAGGTATCTGTTGTAATTTCTCCTCTTTCATTTCTGATTTTATTTATTTGAGCCTTCTTTTTTTCTTAGTGAGTCTGGCTAAGGATTTGTCAATTTTGTTTATCTCTCAAAGAGATAGCTCTTAGCTTCACTAATCCTCTCTGTTGCCTTTTTAGTTTCTATTTTTATTTATTTATGCTCTCATTTTTATTACTTCCTTTCTTCTACTGACTTTGGGCTTCATTTGTTCTTTTTCTTGTTCTTTTTAGTTTAGCAATAGTTTGTCGCTTTGAAATTTTTCTTCTTTCTTGAGGTAGGCCTGTATTGCTATATACCTTCCTCTTAGTACCACTTTTGCTGCAACCCATAGATTTTCGTATGTTGTGTTTTCATTTTCATTTGTCTCCAGGTATTTTTTGATTCATCCTTTGATTTCTTCATTGATCCAGTAGTTGTTGAGCAGCATGCTACTTAGTTTCCACATATTTGTGTCTTTTCCAGCTTTCTTCTTGTGCTTGATTTCTAGTTTCATATCATTGTGGTCAGAAAAGATGCTTGATATGATTTCAGTCTTCTTAAATTTATGGAGACTTGTTTTGTTTCCCAACGTTTGTTCTGTCTTTGAGACTGTTCCTTGTGCACTTGAGAAGAATGTGTTTTCTGATACTTTTTGATGGAATGTTCTATATACATCTATTACGTCCATGTAGTCTAGTGTTTAAGGCCACTGTTTCCTTGTTGACTCTCTGTCTGGCTGCTCTATCCATTGATGTTAGTGGAGTATTAAAGTCCCCTACCCTGTTATTGTGTTGCTGTCAATTTCTCCCTTTAGGTCTGTTAATAGTTGCTTTATATACTTTGGTGCTCATATGTTAGGTGCATATCTGTTAATAAACATTATGTCTTCTAGAGGGATTGTTTCCTTTATCATTATATAACCTCCATCTTTGTCTCTTGTTATCCTTTTTGGTTTGAAGTCTATCTTGTCTGATATAAGTATGGTTATACTCACTTTCTTTTGGTTGCCAGGGAATGTTTTATTTTTTTAATCAAATGTGTATGTATAAGCTATAAAGCTACCCATAGCTCTGTCACAGAGAGGAGCTGATTTCTTCTTGTTTCACACAGATAAAATTCAAAATCATTTGCCATACCCTATATTTATTGCCTGTACCTCACATACATGGTAGAATATTAAGAGAATATTGAGATTATCAAGAGCCAACTTCTTTAACCTCTTCATTTTATAGAGCAGGAAACTGATTCAAAGTGACATATCTGAGATCACACAGGTGTAGATCCAAGGCTGGAACCAGATGTCCTAAAGTGTGGCCTCGTGAGCCACATACACCATGGGTACATGGTGGTGTACATGGTGGGTACAATGTGGTGAAAAATGTGCATGTACTGCATGGTATTAAAGAAAAACATATTCAGTCACACTTATTAAAGATGATAAGGGTGACTTTATTCAGGACCATAATGATAGGTATAGGGACGACTGTAATGGGATTTTACAGTGGAGGAGAGGGATTGGGCTCAACTCAGAATCCCATGGGCAAGTGGGAATTTATAGCCAAGGAGCAAGGTAGGGGTCAGTGGATGGAAAATACCAAGAGGAAACATCACGGGTAAGGCGATTCTGTCTAACTTTCTAAACTGTCCTAGCAGGATTCTTTGCTGAAGACAGGCCAGGGTGATCAGACAGCACCTGAGGGATGGTGGAGGATGAGGAACCTGATCAGATATTGAGAGTGATCAGATATTGAGGGTGGGGGATTCTACTTAAACTGAGTTAGCAGAATTTTTGCTAAAACTTAATTTTACAAGGAAACTTACAGATGAGCCTAGGAGAAGGTTTAGGAGCCTGACTGAAGTTGGTCAAGCAAAAAATCATTGTCAGTGGGGCTTATATTATTAATGCCATTTTCCTATGTTTTCATCATCCCTTAATTATGACTAAGCTAGATTAGTCATAAGCAGCATGTCTTATATTATTGCATCTCCCACACCAACAACTAGCATAGTGCTTCTATAGGTAGGCCAACAAATATTCATTAATCAACCAATTACTACCAGTAATGTGAAACCAATATGTAGTTTCTCTCATTCCTTTGCTTTCTCCTAAGTTGGAAAATTTCTCATTTATTTTTATTTTTTGAGTGCTCAGAGAGTTTGACCTTATTGATGATCATTATATACTAGAATACTTTTTGTATAAACTTTTATAATTTCTGTTGATTAAACATTATAGTTGGGCTGTTTTGCAGAAGATAAGATTTGAATTTGTGAAGAATTGGGAAGGGTGTAAAAGGAAATACTAGCCTTAGTACTAGTAAGGAGCCATTTGAATATATTTTTTAGATTATATTCAACTTAGAAAAAATCAATTTTGAGTATTTGACCTGTTAAATGCCTTTTATCTCTTTGTATGTCTCTGATTTAGACTGTCCCTATACATGTGCAAGCCAGTGTTTTAATTTGGGCAAGTTCTCTTTTTTAATTTGGAATATAGTTCCATTAAAAAAATTAGCCATAAATTGATACTTTTGATTTGGTGTAGATACAACTTAATTGTCTATTGCCTTTTCTCAGATTACATTATCCTGTTGCATCTCATACTCGTTAAGAATGGTATTGAATTAGAAATGTCAGAATATAATGCCTAAGAAATGTATTTTTTGAAAATTACTTTCAGAAGCTAGGAAAGTACTGTATTCATATAATGTATGTAATTTTCATATAATTTCATAAATAATTTTTATAAATTTTATGAATTTTCATGAGCAAATCCTCATATTTTATGATTCTTTATATTTATTTTTATGAGCATCTTATGATTTCTCCAACCTTATTTAAAACATCTTCCATCATGGGAGCCTGTGCTTTGGAGAGCCAGATGGTTTACGAAGATGAATTGAAAAGGGCATTGTGGCATGGTCAGATAACTGGGCACTGATTATGACTCCTCTAATCATATCATTAATCATATACTGAAGAAACTAATAAAGTCAGTCCAAGAATATGAGTTAAATGTGGCAATGAAGAATGAATAGTCTATGTAGCAGAGCATGAGCCCTTCCTTGTACTAGGTCAAAATTGTTAAAAGTGGGAGATAGAGTTTTAAGTTCTCAGAGGGTCTATAAAAATAAAAATTAGAAGTAGACTAATGGATTCTAGTATACGCTGAGATCCTTGCCTCTAATTATGAATGAATCTTTTCTTCTGAATCCCAGAAGAATAAGAAAAACCCCCATTCCCAGACTTTAACTCACCCAACTTTTTTCTCTCCACTTTTAAGCTTTCTAGTTTGATATCCATTCTTCTATATTTCACCCTCTTTCTGTCTACTTACTTCTCCTGAATCTATAGATTAATTGTCCCCTGACCTAAAAAACAAGAAATATGTTCTCATCTGTGCCCCTCTCTCAAGGACCTTTCTCACTTCCCTTCTTTCCGTCCCTTTCAGACATCTTGGAAAAATACTTGCACCATCTCTGTTTCCTCAGCTGCCAGTCACTCCTTGCTCTGCACAGTCTGGCTGCTTATACCAGCGCTCTACTAAAATCACGTGCAGGAGGTTACTGATGACCTCCGAAGTGACACATGCAGTGATCTCTTTTCAGATTGTAGTGAATTTGACCTCAAAGGTATTCAGCACCATGGACCACTCCCTCTTCCCTTAAACTCTGTAAAAGCATGGAAGTGATCTTTGATTCCTCTCTGCCTGTGTCACTACTTCTCTCCTTCCAAACCAGTCCTGTCAGTTCCATTTCCTGAACATTCCTGAAGTCTTTTCGCTTGCTTCTTCTTCATTCCCATCACTACAGCCCGGGACACCATCATCCCTCAACTGGAACCTCCAGCTAATCTCCTTGTGTCTACTCTGCCCTCTGCAAACCATGTCTGTATAGCAGCCATTATAACATAAGTTAATGTATACAGTCATGTGCCGTATAACAATGTTTTGGTCAGCCACGGACTGCATGTACCACGGTGGTCCCATAAGGATTAGTTGCTTATAGCCTAGGTGTATAGTAGGTTATATATCCATCCAGGTACACAAACCATCTAGGTTTGTGTAAGTACACTCTGTGATGTTTGCACAACAGCGAAATCGCCTAATGACACGTTTCTTAGAACGCATCCCCATTGTTAAGAGATGCATGACTGTATATAAAATACTTAGGCAGGGCCTGGCCCATAGTAAATACTATATATGTGTTTATTTAAATGTGAACTAAATTGAATCCTTTCCTTGTTTGAAACTCTTTTAGTAGCTTTTTATTCCAAATGCCTTATTGCCTTATAAGGCCCTGGTGGGCCTTAACTCTCTCCACCTTCATCTCTTGTCATTCTTTTGCTTGCCAGTTATGCTCCAGACACACTGGTCTCCTCTCATTTTCTCAAACACTTCAAGTCTTTCTGTCTCAGGTCTTTGCACGTGCTAATCTTTCTGCCAGAAGTGCTCATTAGCAAATCTCGCTCCTTTTTGTCATTGAAGGCTCAGATTTAATGACGCCCCCAAGAGAATTCTCTTCTGACCATCAATCTAAGGTAGTCTCTGTCTTCAATCACTCTGTCACCCTTTACTTTTATCATGGTATTTATCACTGACTTTTAGTATTTACTTCTGTATTTTGTTTATTTTTTAAATCATCTGTTTCTCTTCCACGCTGAAATGTAAGTTTCATGAGAGAAGGACTTTGTTTTGTCTGACATGTAATAGATGATAAATATTTACTAAATAAATTCATTAATGGCAAGTTTTTATCCTTTAAGAACAGCTCATGTACCTTTTCTATAAACTTCTCCTCAATTCCCTGAGGCTAAATTAGATGCTCCATCCCTTGCCGTTAAAGCGCCTATTAAGAGCATTGTGTTTAGTATCTTCCTGAAATCCGTATATGGTTTGTCTTCTCTCTTATAATAGGGATAGTGTTTCATCTGTCTTTCTGCCATCCCTAGTGCCTACCATGATGTCTGGATGAATGAACAATGAACAAACCCTCTAAGGCAGAAGCATTTCTAGTACACAAAACTATTGAATAGTGATCTCATCGATATGAAAGACATTTAGGTTTACTCTCCTAAGAGTGATGGTAGAGTGTCTCTTCCACTGTCATGTTCCCTGTGAGAATCCACCCTAGAAGCAGTTTTGCCTCAACCAAAGAAGATGGCTCTATGTAGTTAAAGGCTTGCTGGATTATAGAGCTTGCTCGCTACCTCTGTAGCTGTTTGGTCTCTAACCTAGCGGCTATAAATCTTGCCACAAGTTCTCCCTTGCGTGGTCTTACTAGCCCAGTCTTGTTGTCCTTGGGATGAGGCCCTAGTGCTGAAAGAGAAAGTAGCACAGATTTTTATACTCTTCTCCCTTCAAGGACACTCTTCTCAGGTGGCTTTCATCTCGTAATAACTGCATATGTGACCTATCCATTCATCTCCACTCATAAGTGGACTCACGCACTTGGCAATTCTCTAGTATACTGAGAAGTTTATTGTACACCCAGTAACATGAGGCAGTCTGTCTAAGTAAAGAGAACTCTAGACCAAGTCAGTCAGAGACCTGGACTCTTTGGGTCTTCTGGGTCTGCCACTAACTTGCTACAAGACCTGGACTGTTTCCCCTGTCTGGGCCTCAGTCTCCTCATCAGTCAAGTAGATTACTGATTTTTATCAAGGAAACCCATTTTTCAGACAAAATCTCAGGCAGAATTTCAGCATAAAAAGTAGTTCAAAGTTGTGCTGCTCTGGCTGAAGTGGAGTCCTGCCACCCAATCTCTCACATAGACTCCCTCACACCTTTTCCATTACCACTCACTCCCAGATGATAAAATGGCCCCTTCCATCTCTGACATTTTCACCTCAGACACCAGAGAACTGATCTAGTCAGTACAAGTACCCAAAGGAGAAATACCAAAAACACAGTTGGCTTGCTGTACTTGCTTCTTTTTTCCCCATGATTCTAAATAGCTGGTTTCCTTTTGTCCACCGTTAGAGGCTTTCATTGGTTATAACCCACCACCAGAGGTCCTTTGAAATGACACAGAAACCCTGAATGTGAAATGACTAGATTTGGGGAACCTATACTCCCCCCTTCTGCCTCTGCCTCCGCTGTCTCACTCTCATTTTACCAATCTTTCCGGATGTTGATCTTTCCTATTGTGTTTCTGTAAGTTTCTCATCATTTGTTCTTCCCTTTGGTTGTGATTAAAGCTGTGTGAACACTATGGGTCAGGGTTTCTCCATCTGGGCCCATATAGTCATTTTAGCATTGTTTCCAGGAAGTAGACAAGACCTTTAGCACTGTCATTTCTTTAAGATAAAAATATAGAAACATCCAGTTACAGCAAGCGCTTGGAAAGAGATAAGAACAGTTTTACAAATCAATTTGTTGTGACAAAGTGATGATCAGTATTTTTCTTCCAAGATATTTGCAGTCATTGCAAGGACTGCTGTCAAAAAACATTGCCTGATTTTTTCGTTCGGGCATTTGAAACTGTGTTTGAGGTTGGGAATACTTTTTAAAATTCATTTGTTTTCCTCTTAAACTAAAAGCTTATATAATCACTAATGCAGTATATAAATACAAGGATCCTAAAGGGCCATTTTCTCCCTGGCCAGCTCTACTCTCAAGCCAAGTTTAGCTTTTTAACCATGCTTGATGTTGTTGTTATTCCTGAGATATTTCTACTTCCCTTTTCTCTGCTTCTCTGTTAATTTCCTCCATGTTGGTGCTTTGGCTTTGTTGGAAATGTTAGAACAAGATGCCAACGTGTTCCAGTCAGGACGTGCCTGTGTTCAAACTGCCGTAGCCTGTTACTTGGCTCCCACACAAGAAATACTGCGGGTGCAGTGTCTCCGGTTGGAATTGAGGTGTATAAAGCATCTGCCTGGTTTCTTCAGCTAATGAGGTCTTTCTGAAAAATGAGTTTAATGAAAAAATGCTGGATGTTGGCAGGACCTACTGATGACGGCTAATGAGCATAAATGAGTTTCTGTAAGGCCGCAAAGGCAGAGGCGTAGAATGTTTCAAATGCGCTGGCCTTGAGGCAAGACCAGCCTCAGAAGAGATGTGATCTATTTATTTGTTGGCTTCTTTTTTTCTTTCTTTCTCTCCCTCATCCCTTGCCCTTCTTTCTATAAAAGACCTATTCAAGCCAGTCACAGTAGATTATTTTATGCAGCATAGGGCATATTAAACATAAAGCTACTTAGACCCAGGCTAAATACAGTGTTGCAAAAATAATATGCATTATTTAATAGAAGAGGTCATTTTAAAATTTAATTGCCAAGAACTAAAGAATTACATTCTATCAAAAAATAGATAAGAAAGTAGGTGTTTTATAGACAACATTGGAGTTGAGCTTTTTTAAAACCTGATCTCAAGTGGATGAAGAATGGCCTGTTGTTGAGCCACAAAGGCTTGTGGTCACCACCGTGCTCTCCATGTTGAAACACATTCCTACAACCATGATGGTAATTTTATGTGTCAGCTTGACTGGGACACAGGGTGCCCACATATTTTGTCAAACATTATTCTGGATGAGGGTGAGTGTTTTTTGGATGAGATTAACATTTAAATAAGTAGACTGAGTAGGTCAGATTGCCCTCCCTCACGTGGGTAGGCCTCATCCATGAAGGCCTGAGTAGAACACAGAGGCTGACCTTTCCCCAAGTAAGAGAGGATTCTTCCTGCCTGATGGCCTTCAAACTGGGACATCAGCTTTTTTCCTGTCTTTGGAGTCAAACTTGGTGTTGACCCTCCTGGCCTTTGGACTGGAACTATACCATCAACTCTCTTGGGTCTTCAGCTTGCCAGCTCACCCTGCTGATCTTGGGACTTGCCAGATTCTGTAATTGCCTGAGACAATTCTTTATAGTAAATCTCTTTGTACTCTTTCTACACACACACATACACCTATTGGTTCTGTTTCTCTGGAGAACCCTGACTTATACAAACCACAACAGCAAGCAGCCCATAACCTGTGAAATACATACTGTGACGTGTGCCATACTGACTTTAGACTTAGACATACCTGCAGGTGTAATCTCTACCACTGACTAGATGTATGACGTTTGACAAATTATTTCACCTCTCTCCACCTCAGTTTCCTGATCTTTAAAAATGGGAGTTCTTGGGACAGTACATATAACATAGTGCTTAAATAACACATGGCACGTAGCAGGCTCTCGAGATATATTAATTCCTTAACATTCATAACTGGACTACAAAACAAATGCAATCAATAAAATAATATAGATCTTAATAAGCTGTCATGTTATTTCCATGAATAAATTGTAAATGGACATCTGTGCATCTTCCTGTGCTATTCTTCTAGAAAAGAGTCAGACTCTTCCCACTGCCTCCCTCCCCAAATCCAGTCCTACTGATCTTTTCTAGTAGCAGTCTTCTAGTGACCCACATAGTGCATTGGTAGTAATGCCTCTGAATGATTTAGTTTGAGCGTTTGTTCCACTCTTACAAGAAAAATTAAAACCTGATGTTTAATAGTTTCACTATGTAACCATAACCATGTCCAGAGCTTTCAGTACAAAAGGTTGTTGACTAGTCTTAAATGAGAAAAGACGTGAAAAGATGACATTAATAAGTGGTACATCTACAAAGTACAATACTAAGCAGTTATAACAAAAATGAGGACATGTTCTGTGTACTAATATATGAAAAGAACACCATGATATATAATTATTAAGTGGAAAAAAGTGCTGATAGTATGCTGCATTTTGTCTAAAAATATGAGAAAGTAAGAATATAGATTCTTGTTTGCTTTTATAGGCAAAAGGAAACTCTGGAAAGAGGCATAAATAATCATAGCAATTGGTTGGTAGACAGTGGGGAACTGAGTAGATACAGGGACTACAGGTGGGAGAGATACTTCACTGAAAACTTTATCATAATTTTAAAATTTTGAACCATATGAATTCATTATCTATTGAAAAAATTAAATTAAAAAAAGAACAAGGGAAAGGAAAACCAGTAGGGCACGTTCACATCTAAGTTTCTCTGTATATCCTTTGGAAGTTGTAGTACACTATTTATAGCTCCCAGCTGCAGATCTTCTAGCCTTGCTACTTGTCCTGATTTGGGTAATTTGAAAACTAGAATCTAGATGGATGTACATGCAGTGTTTTAATTACCATGTTTTAAATTTTGAACAAGATGAGTTGCAATATTAATATAGGTAGTGCCCAGCTTATAGGCAAGTTATGCTATAAAAGTTCCTCTTCCACTGTACACTTAACAATGATTAAGATTGTAAATTTTATGTTATGGGGTTTTTTTTATCACAATAAGAAAAATGTAGGAAAAAAATGTCAGTTTGACTTTATTCACTTATAGAAATGAAAGTTTTAAATCAGAATATTTTCAACTACAGGTGGTTGGTCCCTAATCATGTGATTAAAATGACTTGTGTGCATTCCTTGATAGCCTATATAAATATGTATACATTTAGTTATGATTATTTCCCTTTGTTAAAAATATCCTGTTTATATTTGCAAATATTTGTTATCAATGCTCAAGGGAAGATTTGTATATTGCTAATAAATGTAAGCAGCAATAGTAAAAAAAAAACAAAAAAGATTCTTCTTCCAGACCATCAAGTGAGTACCAATTGCCTTTCTTTTAGTATAAGGTGCTGTGTACATGCTAGGTAGGAAAAGTGAGCATGAGAGGCCCCTCAAGGGCCTCACTCTGTAGTTATACAGACCACTCATAAGCGTGCAAAAAGCCCTTCCAAGGAGTTGGCTGTGAGTGTTGCCAAGTGCCTCATACAGACAGTACCTGCTTTTGCTGATATGGACAGAAGACGTCTGGACACTCTGATGTTTGGGGGAGGTTGTGGAGGAGACTCGGTTGAAAGAGTGGGTCAGGAACTTGATAGACAGAAAGGAACAGAGGAGCAGTCCCAATGTGGAAGGGCAGTGGACAGAAACGAGATGGACATGGGTGATTGTTTTGTTTAGTGAGTGTCCTAAGGCAAACAGATGGGAGACAAATAGGGAAATGCAGGTAGCAATGAAGTTTTAAGGTCCTCGGGAAGTTGGGAAACACTGCTTTATTTGGGAAACACTAGTTTTTGAGTATAGAAGTAAAGTCTTCAACGTTACGTAAATATATCTGTTTACTTATCTGCCTTCCCTCCCTTTTCTTCATTCATTCAACAAATAAATTTTTTGACCACCTGCGTTGTGCAAACCACTGATGTAAGAAAATTAACCTGACTGTAAAGTACAGAAGATGGGCAGAGGCAGGTGTGAAGCAGAAAGCCGAGGCAGCCTATTACAGCGATCCAGGATTGTGGGTGTGTTACTGGAGTTGATGAAAAGGCTAATGTTTTTTGAACACTTAAGTGTCTATACCAAACATTGTGTTAAATGCTTATATATGTTATATATTATCCTCATAATCTTATGAAGTAGATACTTTTATTATCCCAGTTTACCAATGAGGAAACGAGTCTTAGCGAGGTTAATTGACATCGGAGTCACGCAATAATAGTATATAAACCATTTGTTTAGCAGATCAGAATTTGTAAATATTTTATATGCCCTCTTTGGTTTGATCTTCCCCTTGTGTGATAGGCAGCCAATTATCATTATTCCCACTTTACAGATAAATACAGGATTGAGAAACTTGCCTGGACAGTCATTCATCAAATAGTAAGCACTGACTATGTGCCAGGCACTCTTCTAGGCAGTGGGGACGCAGCACTGGATGAGATAGATCAAGGTCTCTGCTCTTACGGAGTTACTTTCTGGTGGGAATGAATAACAATGAACATACAATTTAATAATGTAATATAATTTCTGGAGCTGACAAGTACTATAAAGTAGACAAAATATGGTACAGTGATAGAGAGGGGCTGGCCATGGTGGAGAGGGAAGGCCTTTCTGAGGACGGGATGATGGTTGAGACCTGCATAACAAGAAGGCCTGCATGCAACCATCTGAAGGAAGAACATTCCTAACAGAAGTGCAGCAAGTGCAAAGGCCCTGTGATGGGAACACAGTTGCAGTGTTCATGGGACAGAGAGAACCCAGTGTGGCTGTGACATGGTGAAGGAGGGGAGGGAGAATAAGAAAGAAGAGTTAGGCTGGGGCTAGATCATGTAGGGCTTTGTAGGCCATGGTAAGCAGTTTGGTTCTTATTCTGTGGGCCATAGGAAGCCACTGGAGAGTTTTAAGCAGGGTGTCTCTGTGTATATGCATGTGTTCACATGTGTATATGCATGTGTGTAGGGTGGAGTGGTGGTGAGATGGTCTGATTTACACTTAAAAAAAAAATCCTAGTTACTCATACATCTCAACAACAGAGAAACAAATGACCCAATTCAAAAATGGGCAAAAGATCTGAACAGACATTTTTCCACAGAAGATATACAGATGGCCAACAGGCACATGAAAAGATGTTCAACATCACTAATTATTAGGGAAATGCAAATCAAAACTACAAGATATCACCTCATCCCGTCAGAATGGCTATAATTAACAAGACAAGAAATAACAAGTGTGGAAGAGGATGTGGAGAAAAGGGAACCCTCATACACTGCTGGTGGGACAGCAAAGTGGTGCAGCCACTATGGAAAACAGTATGGAGATTCCTCAAAAAATTAAAAACAAATACCATATGATCCAGCTATTCCACTTCTGGGTATTTGTAAAGAACATGAAAACACAAATGCGTAAAGAAACATGCACCACTCTGTTCATTGCAGCGTTATTCACAATAGCCGAGACTTGGAAGAAAACTAGGTGCCCATTAACGGATGAATGGATAAAGAAGATGTAGTATATATACACAATGGAATACTACTCAGCTATTAAAAAAAAAAGATGAAATCCATCAATTTGTGACAACATGGGTAGACCTTGAGGGTATTATGCTAAGTGAAATAAGTCACATGGAGAAATTCACATACGGTGTGATCTCACTCATAAATAGAAGATAAAAACAACAACAACAACAAACAAACACGTAGATACAGAGATTAGATTGGTGGTTACCAGAGGGGAAGCGGGGAGGGAAAAGGGCGAAAAGAGGTGACAGGGCACACGTGTACAGTGATGGATGGTAGTTAGTCTTTGGGTGGTGAACGTGGTGTAGTCTACACAGAGATTGACATATCATGATGCACACCTGAAATTTATATAATGTTATAAACCAGTGTTACCTCAGTAAAAATATCCTCATGGCTGTTTGCAGGATGGACTGCTGTGAATGGTGGGGTAAGACTGAGTTAGTTGACCACATGCAAGATCATGGTGACTTTGAGTAGAGTGGTAGTAGCAGGGGAGATGGAGAGAAGTGGTGTGTTTGAGATGTGCTTTGGAAGTAGAGGTGAGTTAGCAGCACGTTAGAGAGGCAGACAGTATACTATAATGTTTAAGAGAGAGAGTAGATTGCCCAGGTTTGGATCTCAACTTTGCCACTTATTAGCTGTATGATATTGGGTGAGTTTTTTAACCACTCCATGCCTCAGTTTTCTCATCAGTAAATGAGAATAGTTATAGTAAGCTACTAATAGGAGTGTTTTGATGAGTAAATAATTTAGTATGGCTTTATGGTGCTCAATAAGTGCTCTCTATTTTTTTAGCTATGTTATGAGATTTGAAGGAAAAAGAGGAATAAGGATGACTTACAGATTTATGGCCAGATCACATGGGCACATAGTGTGGGGCCTTAAAGGAAATAATAAATATGTTGAGAGTGAGTGCGTTTAAGGATAGTAATCAGTAGTTCAGTTTTGTCCATGATAAGTTTAAGGTGCCTATTAGATGACCAGGATCACATGGGAGGAAGTGACAAGGTGGGACTCGTATATGGGTCTTTCAGTTCTAAAACCTGCCCTCTTTCCACTCTTTGAGAGGCAGAATAAGTGAGTGATTATGAGCACAGACTCTGCAGTCAGACTGCCTGGATCTGCATTCTAGCTCTGTTGTTTGCTCACTCTATGACCTTTGATAAGTTACTTACTCTTTCTGTGCCTCACTTTTGTTATCTGTAAAATGGTGATAGTTGTTTGTTCAAGCACTTAGAACAGTACCTCGCACATAGAATGTAGAGTGTTATGTAAAGTGTTTGTTGCTGCTGTTGTTACTTTTCAATCCTTAATGTTGCTATAGAAATGAAAAGAAAAGAGGATTCAGGATACTTTATGAAGGAAAGGTCAACAGGATTTTGGTGACAAATTGCATATGGAGGGTAAAAGAGAAGAGTCAAAGATGATTCTGAGGTTCTGAGCTTGAGTGAGTCTGTTTGAGGTGGAGGTGGGGCTGATGAAGAATTGAATTTTAGAACTGTTAACTTTGGAAACAGCCAAGAAAATGTCCAGAAAGCAGTTAAAAATCTTGGAACTGGACTCAAGAGAAAGTTCAAGACTAGAAATATGAATATGGAATCATCTGCTTAGAGGTGATGATTATAGCTACCAGAGTGAATGAGTTTGTTGAGAGAAATAAGTGGGATGAATAGGAGACCAAGGACTTAAGTGTGAGGATTTCCATCTCTAAAGGCAAAGCATGTTAGATGGCAGAGTACAGAGTTACAGAGGCAAGGAAGGTGAGGAAATAGTTATAGTCTATGTTTGAGAAATAAAAGGAGGGAAAATTGGGAAGGTGGTTAGTCACTTGAAGATTTCTTTTAAAAGATGTTTGAAATTCTTTGGAGAAGAACTAGCCATATAAAAAATGGGATAGGGCCGGCCCCGTGGCTTGGCAGTTAAGTGAGCGCGTTCCGCTGCTGGTGGCCCGGGTTCAATCCCGGGCGCACACCGACGCACCGCCTCTCTGGCCATGCTGAGGCCGCGTCACACATACAGCAACTAGAAGGATGTGCAACTATGACGTACAACTATGTACTGGGGCTTTGCTGGGGGTGGGAATGGGATAATGGATGGTCCTAATGTCTTAGAACAGTAGAAGTCATTAGGATCTAGGGCAACATAGGTATTACAGCAAATCTCAGCAAGGAAGAGAGGAGCAGCTGTCCTAGGGTAGGTGTAAAAATGGTAAGTACAACTTCAGCAAGTATCAGTGCCCTTTATTGTTATTATGTGTCAAATATTGTGCTTAGCACTTTATTCTCTCCCTAAATCCTCAGCAATTCTTTGCTATAGGGACAATTATATTCTCTGCAGAAGTGAAATATTGGAAACTACCTAAATGTCCATCAAAATAAACATTCCTTAAATAAATTATATGTCCATATAATGTAATGCCCTGCAGCGATTTTTTTAAATGAAATAGAGCAATACTGGCAAAGAAAGATATCAGTGAAATACTTTTACATGGTAATAAACACATATTTGAAAACTTCTCTGTTGTCCATCTGTCCCAGTAGACCCTAAACTCCTCAAGGAGGACCACTGGACTGTATTCATCTTGTAACATCAGGGTCTAGCCTGGAGCCTTGTATATTAGTATGCCTTAACTGTTGGTCAAATGTGTGAGTGCATAATGCATAAAATGGAGAGTACTAGTACCACAGAGGGCTTTAGTGTGTATATGTATATATGTGTGTGTGTGTGTGTACTTTGTGTGTGTGTGTACTTTGTGAACCTAAAAGCAGAAATTATTGCAGTATTATTTAGGAAAATACCATTCAGAAATAGAAGGTATTAATTACTATTAGGAAGTTTTCGGAGAGACTTCATGGGTTTAGACAACATTGTTGGTGGTTTGAAGAAAATGGTGAAAATAGGGAAAAGCTAGTTCCAACTTTGGCAGTGAAAGGGAGAAAATTATTGGGGTGCGGCTGCCTGTGCTGAAATCTTTCTGTGGGTGGAAATGGGCTGGGCTTGAAGGCCTGAGCTCATTATGGTAGATGGTTTGTGAATTGGAACTTTGTGAAATGCTGAGTTTTTACGATAAAAGAGTTCTTCAGCCATCTAATACTCCCCTAAGCAGATGCTCACTGTGATTCAACATGTGTAGTGGGCAGTTTAGATCTGAATACTCTGTCATACAAATGGAAACATCATTATCCCGAACAGGCCTATGATTCAAAAAGAAGATACCACTTTGCCCATTAGGATCTATAAGCTGCTTATCTACTGTTATTGAAATATCACCTGCATTCTAATATACGTATTCACTTGCTTTTATTTAAAGATCTCTAATTGTCCTGAAGATTGTAGATAATGGCCAATTTTCAGGTTACTCCTCTTTTTGACAAAGTAAATACTGGATTTCATCCAAGAGAAATAAGGCTTAATGTTTTCATTTGTTGTTAAAAAATCTTGATGAGACTCTGAATAATTGAATTTTTCTCATCCTTTCAAGTAACATAAACTTTTAGTCTTTATCAAATAAAAATAGAATTTATAGTATTTTTAATGTGTATTTATTTTTGTTGGGTTGTTATATCATCTTTTCTCCTATATATTCATTTAAATCACTTGGAAGTCTGCCTGAAATGGCATTTTTATGACAATTCTGGGAACTATCCCTTTGATTGTGTGATATTTACTGCTGGTATATGTATTCTGGTGTTTCTTGCCTCCCATCATACATAAATTCTAGTGACATATTGAATACCATAGAGAGGAACTGACTGATGGTAAATCAAACATTTTACAGTGTACTATTGGGAATGTTGGATTCATTACTATAAAGAAATTATATTTGATCGGTATTTTCAGAGCTTCCTAATACTGCAATTTATTAATGTTCTCAGTTAATTATATATACAGGCTCAAAATTGGGTTCAGTTTAACAATGTGTAATATATGCTATAGTGAATCTTTTCCACACGAAAAAAGAGTAGCAAAAATCCAACACTATCTTTGATTAGAACTATTAAGCCCAAAGCTTGTATTTAATGAACACAGTGTTAATTATATAGTCAACTGAGTAGTTCATCCTCTACCATAGGAACTCTATATTAGAATAAAGCTGAGTTTTTTCGTTCATTTTTTTTTTTGTGAGGCAGACTGGCCCTGAGCTAACATCTGTTGCCAATCCTCCTCTTTTTGCTGAGGAAGATTGGCCCTGAGCTAACATCTGTGCCCATCTTCCTCCATTTTATATGTGGGTCGCCACCACAGCATGGCTTGATGAACGATGCATCGGTCGGCGCCCAGAATTCGAACCTGTGAACCCCGGGCTGCTGAAGCGGAGCACACGAACTTAACCACTATGCCATCAGGCTGGCCCCAGAATAAAGCTGTTTTGATGTATAAGGTGCCAAAGGAAAATTGGCTAACAAGAAAGGGAATAACCTTATTTGTGGTTAAGATGTCAAATGGACAATTTTAACTCACAATCATTTTTTACAGAGAATACATAAATTGTGTTTTTATTTTTAGTTCCTCCTCTTCCCTTCAGAGTTAAATGATGGAAAATGACTCTCAGTCCCCAAACTACTCTTATGCATCATTCAAAATAGCCCTGGCAGGCTAGCCCCTCTGGTAGTGGTGAGATTTATGGCTTTCCATTCCTTGGTGTTCCACTACTGTCTACACTGTCAAATTGATTAGTAGGCAGTAGAGAGCAAGGAAAGACAGGCGACTGCTTAGAGCCAGCTGGTGTCCATCATTTTAATGAACTGCTTAGGAATGGTTAATACTGTCCTTGATTCTCTCTGTAGCTGATGATGACCAGATCTTTTAAAATGTTTTCTCCCCTCCCTTGTTCTGTATTACAGGGCCCACTGGAAAATGATTTGGTAGTTCATGTAGCACTCATGGCAGAAAGCCAACGGTATGAAATCCAGATGGTGGTGTGTTCTTTTGTGGGGAAGGGAAGGGGACTGATTGCTTTATGCTTACAATATTGAGTATGGTGGTAGAGATTAATTTCATAAACCCCTTGACAGGGTTTCAAGGAAGTCATTAATGTCACTTTAAGTGCCAGAACAACATTCTTTTCAAATAATTATGTTTTAGTTGATGTAAATATTAAAGACTGTGACCAGTACCAGTGTTGCCTGGGGTGTAGTTCTGAGAAATTAGTGCAAACGAAGTATGAGGATTCCCACAATCAGTGGTTACCCTCTCTGCCAGCCCCCAAAGCTCTCATCTGATGCTTTGTGAAGAACCCAAGCAGGCCTGTGGATTCCAGGGCAGATGGCATACTGCTGACATTAGCAAATTAATCATGTGCTCCCAGTTAGCATAGTCTCTTCCATTTTCTCCTCCTCCTTCACCATTTTCCAAACTATAAATGCATTGCTTAAAAATGTCTCTCTCTTTTTTTCCCCATGTTCTTTAGCCTTCAAGTTTTCCTCAACACGTATGGTATTCAGACTCAAACTCCTCAGCAGGTAGAACCTATTCAAATATGGGCTCAGCAGGAGCTCGTGAAGGTAAGTGATTCTGCCTCTTTCTGTCTACTTGTGGGAGTCCTGGAGCATGATGACTAGACTTAGCTTACAGTCGGGAGGCATAGTTCATCTGATGCTGAGACAGGGTCACTAATCCAAAAGTCTTTCTACTTATTTTGAGAAACCTACTTTATCAGACATTTTTACTGAATAAACAGCTGCATTGTGGTGTATACATTATATTCATAGGTCTCATTGATTTTAACTCCTTGCTAAAATCTATTACTAACCTAGACTGAGCACTTAAATAACAAATTAGCCTTAATTTTAGTAGTTGTGTGTAAAATTAAGCTTTCCATTTGATTTGATTATTTTCCCTTTTATTAACTGTTAAAGAAACCTTCTTATCTAAATATTTATGTATTGGTAATAACTGCTTCCCTTTTTCCCTTGCCTTACTATTTGGAGTCTGAAGTAATTTCTACCCCTTCGGTTTGCTGAGTCTCAGAGTACTTATAAAGTAACATCTGCGTTTGTCTTTGATGCACTTACTTACCTATTTGGAGTGGATTAAAAGGTGACTTTTGAGGCCTTTGCATGCACTGCTCTGCAGGTGGATGCAGAAGTGCCTGTGTTAGGAATATTCCTGCTCATTAGGGATGGAAAATTGTTGACTTGCACTGGTTATTTATAAAGTACCACTTTTATTTGGTAATTATTCAATACAGGAACAAACTCCGCAGTGTTTGGTGGAGTTGTTTATAGTCGTCTCTCTCAACTGATCAAGATTAAGTCGATTAGATTGATATAAATGTGTGCGATCAAAGCCCTGATGCTACGACAAAGAGTGAAAGCTTAGAAAAGTGAGGTGCACATCGCATGGGAAAGTGCAGGGCCTTAGAGTTGCTGCCGGTCAGACTGGACCTTACCCATTGGCAACAAAACCAGAACCTGGGTGTCAGGTCACCCAGAGCACCAGCTCTTCAAGAGCCCTTAAACCTCCTCTAACAAATTTAGAGCTCTTTTTTTTCCCAATTAGAGAGATAAGGCTAAAAATGCAAGAATCCCTGGAGTGTGTAACACTTTAAAATCACACCAAGATATAAATGATGGAAAGCTGGTTTTTATGGTAGAAAAGGGTAAATGAGACCAAGAAGGAACTGATGATCCACAAGATAAGAAAAGGAGGCAGCATGGGAGGGGCAAAAATCTAAGGCTCTAACACTAAGCACTTATCCTTCAGGTGCAGGCTGTATTTGCTGATATACTTTTAGGGTCTCTCACTGAAAGCTCCAGAAAATGAAAACAAAGGTTATTATTCTTTATTCTTATTATTGATAAACATGATCTCATGAAAAAACAGAAAAAATCTGTTTTTTCAGGCCTAATTTACAGTAGCAACTTTTTTTTATTCTTTTTTTAATTCTTATTATTGAGGTCTTACTGGCTTATAACATTGTGTAAATTTCAGGTGTACATTATTATATTTCATTTTCTGTATAGACTGCATCATGCTCACCACCAATAGTCTAGTTTTTATCCGTCATCATACATGTGTGCTCCTTTATCCCTTTCACCCTCCCCCTACCCCCTCCTCCTTAGCAACCTTTTTTGTTGGTGAGTTTGTATTCTACCAGACAACATGCAGTCAAGATTTAAAAGACCAACATGGGGCCAGCCTGGTGGCGCAAGCAGTTAAGTGTGTGCGCTCTGCTGCAGCGGCCCGGGGTTTGCCGGTTCAGACCCCGGGCGCACACCGACGCACCGCTTGTCAGGCCATGCTGTGGCGGCGTCCCATATAAAGTGGAGGAAGATGGGCATGGATGTTAGCCCAGAGCCAGTCTTCCTCAGCAAAATGAGGAGGATTGGCAGATGTTAGCACACGACTGATCTCCTCACAATCAATCAATAAAAAAAAACAAAAACCCAATATGGCTCCAAATGACTTGAATGTGACATTTTATTCATTCATTTATCAGTGAACACCTCCTATGTGCAGAGCACTATGTGGGGCACTCAGATAAAATGACTCTGTCCCTGTTCTCGGTGTCTAGTTGTATGATAGAAAAAAATAGTTTATTACAGTCCACTTTGATAAATGCTATAATGTACATTTGTACAAGGTTCTGTGGAATCACAGAGGCGGTAGGAAGCATTTCTTTACAGAGTAAGGTGAAGACTTATAACATGTTCCTGATTTATTTTATATTTTGTTGTTTTAAAGATGGTGTTAACCAATGATTTACAGTTTGGGTGTGTGGCATGGCTAAAAACACAGATTTGTGACCAAGAGCTCAGCTTCCCGGTACACGTGTCGGGACGGAAGAGTCTCTGTGGCTACAGTCTCTGTGTTCCAAGCTAGCTGCTCTTTGGGAGTCATCCCCTAAGATATACTGCCTAGTATACTGCTTCTCATAAGTCTACCTTTTAAAAGTGTTCCCTCAAATCTTAGTTAATCACATATTCTTACGCCAGTGGCTCATTCTGTTCTGAGAAGCCGCACCCGTCTTCATCCCACTGAAGAGAATGTGAGGGCCGACAGCTAAGAGCAGGGCTTTTACTGTGTGTGGTTAATGTTTCAAGATGTGGTAACTGTGGTGTGATCTGCCTCATGCGAGATCTGAATAAATGCAGATCTGGAATGAAGTATTTCTGTACTTTTGGGTGGTTTGGTCCCTACTGTGTGTTTCAGTGCATTAAATGGTGTGAATGTGTTCAACGTGGGGACAGTATTATCTGCACCCTGAAATGCAGGGGGCATTCCATATCTGATTACTTAATTGTCATAGACTTGCTGTACCATGGTTCAGAAATTTAAGGAAAATCCTTTTACTGTAATAGAGTAGTATTTAAAGGAAAACTACCTAGATGAGTACGTTTTAACTTGTGCATGGTTGATTAATACAATCACTTGTCTGAAAGAAGTCTAAAGACATACATGTATTTCTGAAAAATTGAAAATATTTGAGGGAAAGGGGGTTCCATCTAGTGTTATGTACTGTAGTTTCAGGGAAGCTATACAAATGATGCTTATAGAGTACTCTTTCTGACCAGTTGACTTTGTCTGAAACTACTGTTGTTCCAGAATCAATATTCACACAGCACATGTGGCTCAGGAGGACATTCAGTTCATTCATTCATCCATCAAGCTATATGGTAGGCACAGTGCCGACTCAGGGGATGCTGTTCTCTAGGAACATATAGTGCAGAAGGATAAGGAAGCACAGAGCTAACTCTGACATAGATGTGTGCGCCTTCACAGAATGAACAGAGAGCTTTGGTGATGACAGTAATTTTGTATATGATCAGGTTGATATTTGAAACCAGTTCAAATCATAATCAGTAGATTGTGTAGAGACAGTTGATTTGATTTTCCATTTAGGAAAATTTAGGTTAGATTTCTACCTCTCATCAAATACAAAAATAAATTCTAGATAGATTAAAAATTTAAATATTTTTTTAAAAAATGATTTAAATATAAAATCACTAGAAGAAAAAATAGGAGAACAGTTTATAACTGTTGGGAGGGGAAGTCCATTCTTAGAATAATACCAGTGTCAAAAAATCATTAAGGAAATGATTGACAAATTTAACTAAACATAGCTGAAGATAGCATAAGCAACCTAGCACATCAAAGATGCTTTAGAAATTTCCTAGTAGAAAAACGTTTAGATTGAAATACCATGTGCTGAAATGATGTTTGACGTACTGTGCAGTTCTTCTCACATTTCATAACAGCGTTGAAGATGAGCAAACTGGGAAAAATATTTGATACAAAGGATAATATTCTTAATATACCAAGGTCTCTTACAAATCAAAAATAATAACAAATACCCAGTAGAGAAGGAAACAAATGAAAAAAGTTATAGAACATACAAATAGCCATTAAATATATGGGAAAATAGTCAACCACAAAATATTTGAATACAGTAGTTTAAAACTAAAATGAAGTATCATTTTTACCCAAGAGAGTGACAAAAAGGACCTATGCACTGTTAATGTCGGTATAAATTGGTCCATTACTTCTAGAGGGTGACCAACTTGGCATTACGTTTCAAAGAGAATGTATATAAAAGAGAAAAAATAATATTGTACTGTTCAAAGGCGTTTACTGAATTAGTTTTGAAATAAAATATTGGGAGCTGCCTTCACCGGGGAATAGGTGTTAAACAGGATAAAGAGGCTTCTTGACTGGATTAAGTGCTCAGCTCTGGCACTGAATAACTTGTAGTTCATTCCAAGTCTTTCTGCTTTTACCTTACAGAAATTCTAAGTTTCTGCTCCACAGTGGCACCTTTCCCTTTTTCTGATACTTCTACAGATATTTTTCCAGTCTTTATATTTCTTCAATCATTTCAACATTGAAATGTAGAGTAAATGCATAGGCTCAATTTACCATCTTGAAACTGAAACACCACAGTATTAAATTTAAAAAAATGGAACACCAAATAGATTATGTAGTATATGAACTCATTCATGTAAATATTTAACTATGTACTTTTAAAAATCTGTAACCCTGGGGCCGGCCCGGTGGCGCAAGCGGTTAAGTGCGCGCACTCTGCTGCGGCTGCCCAGGGTTCGCCGGTTCGGATCCCGGGCGCGCACCGACGCACCACTTGGCAAGCCATGCTGTGGCGGCGTCCCATATAAAGTAGAGAAAGATGGGCATGGATGTTAGCCCAGGGCCAGTCTTCCTCAGCAAAAAGAGGAGGATTGGCAGATGTTAGCTCAGGGCCGATCTTCCTCAAAAAAAAAAAATCTGTAACCCTATCTTATACTTTGGTGTTTCTTAGGGATCACACAATAAATTACGTTCCTTTCAACATACACCGAAGTGAAATAGTAGTTGCCTAAGGGGTTGTGAGAGTAAATAGGACCATTCACCTGTAGCATATGGCTTAAATTTTTCATAAAATTCCTCTGATCAGAAAAATCAATAAAGACAATTTCCATTTTGGTGGGAAATACTTGAGGGTGGGAATCTATTAGGAGATGTGTGGCCCCGTTTTTTTAAAACTTAAATAGCCAGATTTTTTATCACACAGAAAGCATTTGTCTCTGTATTCTTTTGTGAATCAGACAGAGCTGTGCAAGTTGTACATTTATGATAGCATAAGAACAATATCAAATTTTAGGATGTTGCTAAGTGGATCTGCAGAAGCTTTGCTCTGAAATCTCTCAGGGCCCCAGAATCTAAGTGGACATCATTGGCTAGCTTGTTTTCCTACAAGTTCACTGAATAAGATTTCCCTGGCCTCTTTTTCTCTAGAAAGATCAGAAATTAGCAGGGCAATAGTCAGGGGGGAAAAGGGGCAACAAAAGAACAGTATGGATTCTTGCCTGACTCTGATTCACAAATTTATGTCTTACAGGCTTATTTCCATCTGGGTATCAAAGAAAAGTTAGGACTCTCCGGAAGGCCAGATAGGCCCATTGGCTGCCTCGGGACATCAAAGATGCTCATGCATTTTCCTTGTAGAGCAGTGTTCAGGTTATAATACCACAGACTGAAATGATATTTGACCTGCTATGCATCCATGCTCACATTTCATTATATACTTGGGCTAATTACCTGAATTATTATTTTCTACAAGTAAATCTTATTATTTGTCTTGTATGATATTACAGAAGTCTTCTAGGAATGAATAAGCATCTCACTGCTATGTTATTTTTAAGCGTTGTAAGATATTTGACTATAACAGTATTTACTCAAACAGAGGCTTTTTCCATCATAGTAGAGGTGGACTACTTTAAGTTTATTAGCATACTGATCCAATCAAGAAACTTTAAACTTTCTTAATATTATGTGAATTTCACAAGATATTATTTCCTTATTCAGGATTAAATATCAGTTTTAATTTTTATTAGGACTTAAGCTTTACCTTTGCCTTTGGTCTGTTTTGTATTTATTTATTTTTTTAATTATCTATTACAGATTTATCGCATTTTAGGAAAGACTGTGGTTTGTTATCTTATCATCTTCGACCTAAGTGATTTCTACATGTCTCAAGATGTTTTACTGCTGATAGATGATATAAAGGTCAGAGCACCTTTTTGCTGAAATGGGATGACTTTGTTTCTACTGATTTTATCCTATGTTGTTAACTTGAGTGCTCCTGGGCATCTGTGACACTGGGTTAACACAGTGTAAAATGTGAAAGTAAAACATCTGCTTTGGGAGAAAGAGTTAAATTGCTTGTAGCATTATTAATAACAGACGGAGTCTGTTTTATATAAAGTTGTATGACTTTGCTTGATATACCTTTCTACAAATGGAAGGAAAGGATCTAGTTTGTAAAAGCAGAGAGGGAGCAGTTTTGGAAACCATGTTCATACGACAGCAATAGTATATCTCTTTTTGAACAAAAATTGAGTTAGCAAAATGATTTTATTTGTGAAGAATGCCAAGTAAAACCTCAACTAACTCATAACACTCAGTCAGTTAAAATCTCCCCTACCCCCTTTTCCGTTTGCAGAGTAGAGAAGCTTAGAGTCATGGTTCAGAGCATGAAGTCTGGAGCCAGATTGCATTTGCTTAATCTTGGCTCCACTATTTACCAGCTGTGTGATCTTGGGCAAGTTACTTGACTTCTCTGTGTCCCTGTTTTCTTATCTGTATAACTGAATAATAATAGGGCTGTTCTGAGGATTAAATGAGTTAAGATATGTAAAGCACTCAGAGTAGTGCCTGGCACATGGTGAAGTGTTATGTGAGTCTTTGGTATGATGATGATGATGACAGCAATAGAAATTGAGTCAAATCGAGAACTCTCTGCACATTTCTGATGGTCTGTATAGATTCAGTCCAATCTCTTCTACCCGCTGTAATATAAATCCGCAGTAATGTGGAGTGAGAATTAATCTTCTGAATAATAACCCTGGGTTGATTTTTCCTCCCTGGGACCATTTATTAGGCCACCAACAAAAAAGCAGCCTTAAAATATGTATGATCTGATTAATTTTAAGAACAAAGTGTAAGATCAGAAGGGTTTCTATCTTAACTTGTATGTACTCGTTCCTTTATACTTGTATGTATCAGAACATTTCTGCCCCTAAGTAGTTTATCTTATCCAGGGTTTGATTGTGAATTGTCTTGATATATGAGTTTTGTTGGCTCTTTGCCACTAAAGGTTAAGTATCCTGATCAGCTCATGTACTGTGCTATTACATCCTACTTCATTCTTATGTTTTCATAGAATGCACCACAGTTCATTAAGCAATATTGGAAAATGCACGGACGTCCCATTTTCCTTGTTCTCATCCGGGAAGACAATATAAGGTAGGTTGATGAAAGAAATGAGGTCTCACCGCCATTAACACTGTGAACCTTTTGGAAGCAGGGCCTCCTCGTATTTTTTGTATCCCTCTCAGTGTGTGGCAGAGTGCTTTGCATATGTAAAGTGGCATTTAGTATTAGCTTATTTATTTCTCATTGTTATTAATATGCACGTTTTGTTTATCTGTTTATATTTTTTAGAGGTAGCCGATTCAACCCCATATTAGATATGCTGGCAGCCTTCAAAAAAGGAATGGTTGGAGGAGTCAAAGTTCCTGTTGATCGTCTACAGGTAATCTGAATTTCAGTGTTTCTGTTTTCAGGACAATTAATCTACAGATACAGCTGTTTTTAAATATATGTTCTATTTAAGATTTTTGTCGTAAGGTTTTATTCTGTACCTACCTTCCTATTCCTGTTGTCACCACCCTGTTTATCTGATTCCTCCAGTCAGATTCTTGAACAATTGCAGTGGTTTCCTAACCAGAATTTTAGACTTTAATAGCTCATCTCTAACCTCAGTTTTGCATTTGAGGAAGTTGGAGTCCAGAGTGGTGAAGTGACCGGCTGTATAATCTTGGGCTGGTAGGTAGAGATCAGGTAGCCTGACTCTGGTCCAGTGCTCTTGTCCCTGCTCCGTAGTAACCTCCAACCTGGAGATAATCCTTCTTACATCTAGAACCTCACAGCGTTATCTTCACAGCTGCTAATAACAGAAGCCCTTTGTGGTTCCCTGTTAGCCATAACAGCTTCTCTGCCCACAGTTATCTCCTACTAAACACTCTTTGTCCTTCTGCCAATACAAATTAATTAACTGTATTCTGAACTTTGTGAGGTTCTGCCCCTCTGCTCACGCCGTTTCCTTCTTTCAAGATCTCTGGGCTTTGAAGTCTTACCAAACTTTAAGGGCCAGTTCTACAATATCACCCAGACCAGGCACGACACTTCTCTTCTTTAACATCTTTTTATGACCTTTAACACAAACTACTCAGATTGTAGTCCATCATGGACTTAAATGCCTTATTTCCTATAAAAAATTGTGATCATCCCATACAATCTTTCATGTAGTAGGTGTTTGATATTGAGTAAGATAGAGGAAAATTGATATAGAGAGACTTACGTAGTGATGTTATAAATGGCATGTTTGTATATTCATTTACTAGTGCTTGTATTTTGCATATTTGATTGATTTTTATCTAAGCTTTTTATCTTTTCCCCCTTATTTTCTATTGCTTTGCCTTTTTGTAATGCTTCCTGGGGCAATTTCTTTGATATTTATCATGCAGCTCCTCTATTAAGTTTTGTATTTTGGCTATCATGTTTTCAATTTTCCCTTTTCATAGTATCGTGTTCTTATTTTCTGGATATTATATTTTATCTTATATTTCTGAGAATATTAACTAGACAGTTTTTGAAATTTTCTTCTCCACATTATCTCCTTCAGGTTTATTTTCTCTATTTTTGGGGGGTTAGTCTTTCATGTTGGAGGCATATGTCAGATGTGTGGTAATCTTTAGCTATCCATTCATTTTTAAGAGTGAAAGAGTAAAAAGTTTATTGGAAGTTGTGTGTTTGGGAATAAGGATTCTTGTCATGAATTCATTTATAATTATAAGGCGGTCTGGTGGCAAGGGCCCTTTTTGTTGGGGGAAACCCCAGTGCCAATATCTGGAGATTTTTTTCTCCTGGACTCTTTAGTTTCCCCAGAAAATGAACATCTAACCTCCAACCTGAAGGGCATACATTTTGCTTCCATGTCCTGAGAACAAGATGGAGGAAGGGAGCCAGGGGGTCCCACTGTGCTGTATTCACTTAATCCATTGTTTAATCTTTACATCTCCTGCTCTCTGCTGTGCCCTATACTCATGAGTACAGAATCTTTAATCAGAGAATAATCCTCTTTTCATCTTGCAAAACTGAAACTCTACACCCATCAAACAACAACCCCTCCTGCCCCCACCCCGGCCTTTGTCTTCTCTTGAATATAGCAATGAAAACGGCACCTATATGTTTCTTTCGGATTTTCTTTCAAGCCCTTTCAAATTTCTTTGGCCCATGATCCGCAGTCTCGCTCGTCACTGGGCCTCAGCCTCACTTCCCAGCTTCATCAGCCAGGACGTCCTTCCACGCAGGTCATTCTCAGCCCTGCCCTCCCCTCCCCAAGTATACTGCATACTTGAAAATATCGGAATGTAATTGGAATTTTCTTCCTGCTGATGCTGTTACTCTATTCTAGAGTTGCCTTTTTCTTTTTTTTTCCTTCTAGAGTTGACTTTTTCTTTTTTTTTTTCCTTCTCTCTAAGTCATACTTTAATTTTATAACTTAGGTCAATGTCACCTCTTTAGTGAAGTCTGCAAGACTGAAATTAATTTCTCCTTCCACTGTCCTTCTATGGCATTTTACTTGAACCTTTGCTGTAGCTCTTATTTTATTTTATTTATTTATTTTTTTTGTGAGGAAGATCAGCCCTGAGCTAACATCCGTGCTAATCCTCCTCTTTTTGCTGAGGAAGACCGGCTCTGAGCTAACATCTATTGCCAATCCTCCTTCTTTTTTTTTCCCCAAAGCCCCAGTGGATAGTTGTATGTCATAGTTGCACATCCTTCTAGTTGCTGTATGTGGGACGCGGCCTCAGCATGGCCGGAGAAGCGGTGCGTCAGTGCGCGCCCGAGATCCGAACCCGGGCCGCCAGTAGCGGAGCGCACACTTAACCGCTAAGCCACGGGGCTGGCCCTGTAGTTCTTATTTTAGGTGTAGCTAGTTTCTTATGTCTCCTTCTCTCTGTGGATTGAAAACTCTTTCAGGCCAAGCTTTATTCATCTCTGTATTCCCAGAGTAATCTGCTCACTACTATTCTCTCTGTAGGCAATATGTAAATATTGGTTCATTGACTCAACAAACATTTATTGAGCTCCCTCTAGGCACTGGGGATATAGTGGTAAAAAAAATATGCAAGGTACTTGATCTCATGGGACTTATTCTAGTGGGGGAGCCAAACCGAAAACAAAGCCAGGTAGGGATGCAGAATGGTGGGATAGAGTGCAGTCGGAGGTGGGATGTTCAGTTGGAAAGGACCTGATGGGATATAATTGAGTATCACAGAGCAGGATAACTTCTTGAATATTATATTGCATTTGCCACATATATTACAATATTAAGTTATTTAACTACCATCAGGACTAAGGTATTAATGCCTAGCAAATTTGTTTATGAAACTAATTTAGGAGCCTCTGCAACCAATTGAATTTTTTTTTTATCGAAAGCTCTAGAGACTATTAATGGAATTTAGCATTTGTCTATTAACTCAGATTAAACATTTACTTTATGGACTGAATTAGGATATAAGTGGGTAGGCTAATAAAAATAGAAAATATTAAATCAAAAATTTTTTATGTTTTTGATATTAGCTATTGGCTTTGAGAATTAAATAATTCTTGATTCTTCTCTTTCTTTCATGCCCGACATTACAATTCTATTATCAAATCCGGTTTTCTCTATCCTCAGATTATATCCAGAGTCTAACCATTTCCCATCACTTCTAGCACTAACATCATGATCCAAGCTACCGTCATCTCTTACCTAGATTTTTATACTAGTTGCCTAAATTCCTACTGGCCATAAGCCAGTGGTCTTTGTACTGTCCATGGCATGGACCTTCTTCTCTGACCTCATCTTTCTACCACTCTCCCTCTGTCTACCCTGCTGCAACCACACTGTCCTCCTTACTGCTCCTAAAACATACCAAGCATGCTACTGCCTCAGAGCCTTTGCACTTGCTGTTCCTCAGCCCTGCGTACTCTTCCCTCAGATCCATATCATTGACTACAGTCCTTCCTTCAGTCTCTACTTACATTTCTCCCTATTAGAGAAGTCTTTTCTGATCACCTATATCAAATGGCAAATCTGCCTCCTCCTACTCCCCTGCCCCGGCACTGCCCATCCCCTACCTTTCCTGTTTCTACTTGCACTTATCATCATCTGATATAACATATTTAGGTTTCTGTTTGTTTGTTTATTGTCTGCTTCCTACACACACCTAAGGTCGATTTCAAGAGGGCAAGAATTTTGTGTATTTTGTACACGCTGTATCCTCAATACCCAGTATAGTGCCTGGCATATGGTAGGTGTTCAATAAATATTTGTCTAAATATTCATCTAAATTAGTTAACTAGAAAGCAGGATGTGTAGATGTGAGCCTCCATCTTAGGAAGTATCACTCAACAGACTTTTATCGTGCTCAGCACTGCTCTCCACCCAGGCACAGACTGTGCTCAGACCCTGGCTGTGGCTGGGCCACAGAAGAATGTGCACGTCAGTTGCATGTTTGGCCTTTCTCCCTCAGACTCTGCAAGGAGGCTTTAGCATGATGGCTAGTAACACTTCCATCTTGCCATTTGGAGTGGGTATTTGTTGAGGATCCACTTGGTTTACGGGTTTCCACTCGAGGAGCAGGCAGCACAGCTCTGGTGGTTAGCCGACAAGAGCAGCATTCCCTGTGTCCCGTTGCTTCACATTTGAAACGAACAGTGAGAAAACAGAGAAAGTAATATATGCAAGGCAATTTTGATTGAAGAATTGCCTTATTTTTAAAATAATAATTTATGGCCTGTTTTTTATGTAGTACATTTCTCAATTTTATCTGACAATTCATCAGATAATTAGAAGTGACACATATTGCTAAAAATCATTGTCGGTTATCATTCATTTATACTATTCACCATGAACCACTAACAAACAAAAAGTGTGTTTGAATTTGGCCTCATTTGGTACAATCAACCTATAATCAGGAACTAATGCAAAATAAAATGACCAAATATTGGTTGCCAGGATGTAGAGAAGCCCTGGCCTAGATAGTCAACATCTTCATGATCCTGAAAGATGGAGACTTGGCAGTATCCCATCATTGGATGACCCTGAAATATATTATAGTAGCAGAATAGAAAGTGCAATTTCACATTGTCTTTTCCCAAAACAATTTTAGTATTTCATATTTTTTGAATTTCAAAGTATTTTTCAACATTTTGATGGGTACTGAATTTTAATTCCAGCTTAAAAATAAATACCCACAATTCTAAGAACAGAGAGAAAATACAGTTCATCTCACATTCACTTTCCTATTTATTATGACTCATGAACTTGTAGCTTGATGTGTATGTTCTACTTCAGGGAGTTTTTTTGTATGTGAAAACCTGTCTGATTTTAGAATGCTCGTTTAAGAACTTACTTAAGAATTATGTATATTTTATAAGTAGACTCTTCTTTTTGAAGTATTATGTACTTACAGAGAAGTTGATGCACAGATCCTAAGGGTATGGCTTGATGAATTTAAGAGTTGTGAATCTTTTCTCAATCACATTTCAGACGCTGATATCTGGAGCTGTGGTGGAACAGCTTGACTTCCTACGAATCAGTGACACAGAAGAGTAAGTCCCTTTGAGTTATTACTATGTTTCTTGAGATTACATTAGAAATGCAGGAAATCTGAAACTTCTTCTTTTAAATACTAGGCTTCCGGAATGTAAGAGTTTTGAGGAATTAGAACTTCCCAAACGTTCAAAAGTCACACGACAATGCAGCGCGGCCAGTGCTCCTGAACTGGAACAGCAGTCGGATGTCGTGGTTACTGAATGGAAAAACAGACCCCCCCATGAGATTCTTCAAAAGCTGAATGTGAGGAAGATGCAGTTCCCACATGGCCCTGAGTGAGGCTGGCAGAGCAGGAACTCACAGGGGCAAGCCGTGTTTCTTTTTGTCCTCTCAGAGAAGGTAGCCATCAGCCTGGAGGTGGATGGCCTATCTATACCCAGGGCAATAGAGAGAGGTTGTTCTCTCTAACATTAGCGAGGGGGTTTTACAGATGCTGAAGGAGTGGGGATGAGTCGGGTTGTCGTGGGTATGAAAGCATTGTATGGACCATTAAAGAAGTTAAATCAGTGATAGTTGCCTTTGGCATCTCCATATTTCTCGCTCAGTGCCTTTTTCCCAGCCTGGATCCTCTCTCCTGACCCATATTTAGGACTAATACTTGCTTTAAGTCTCTGCAGTCACTGAGGAAAGCAATTCTATGACCACGTCCATGTGAACATTATCTTAGCAACCTAATAGTGTACCTTCCCTAAGGTTATTTGCATTTTAGAAGAGGAGGGGTGGGGGTAGTAGTACTTATCCAAGGAAATGAAATTCTAAGCACGGTGATGTCTTGTTGGACCATACAAATTTGAGTATATAGGCTAAATATATATCCTGCCAGACATCCTCAGTCTTTGTTATTGATCGATATTATCTATAGATCTGCATAAGCATAAAGATGATATAGAGGCATAAAGCACATAGCACAGTGCCCTAATATATAATAAGCACTCTACACATGTCCCCTCCTTTCATCCATCTCTTCACAATGGGTGGATAGCAACATGGTCTCCCATTTATGATTAAGTAAAGTCAAGAAGGGAGTGGTTAAATGAAGTGGCTAAATCTCTCAGAGAGTGGCAGAATCAATATTAAGGCTTGTAGACACCATATTTTCTATCCATTGCTTATCTTGTTTCCTGGAAAATTTGATATACCTCAGGAAGCCAGCTTGTCTACCCTCTGTCTCCAAGATATCTAGGATAAATATTTGTATAATGTCATCTTATGCTTGTTGAGTATATCAGTGACATTTTATCTTTCCTCAGTTCCAAAGCAGAATATTTCCTCTCTGCATCATGTGGTTTCATGAATAGTTACCCCTGTGATTAGTAACTTTTGTACCCATTTCATTCCAGTTATTCACAGTGATTTATTTTTTCAGGACTGCAATTGTTTGGCTAGCCAAGCCATCCTGCTGTACTACTCAAAAGAGAAGGCCCCAACTTCATCACAAAGGAAGGTAAGAGTTCATGTCTAAGAGAACCTTCTTAAATAATAAGACCTCTCTATTCTTGAACATATATCCAATATGCATAATGAACATCCACTAAAATGCTACAAGTTATTTTCTCCTTCATTAAACCCTTTTTTTTTTTTTGCTTTTAAATGGAAAATGTTCATTCATACCCCTAGAGTGGAATAGACTGATGTCTGAACTCCTGATTGCCTTTGTGCAGTGATGCTTGATTGTTTCTCTGATTGTCTGAATGGAGTTGGAGCCTGGATTCTGCTTGTGACTGTTAACCTCTGATAACGCCATAGTTGTTTATCGCCAGTTTCTGTCTCTAGTTTTATTTTCTGTGTGTTTTCAAAAACAGTATTGAATCATTATAGCTATGAAGATTAGCTCCCTCATGGTCTGCAGCAGTCGTTTGGAATGGAACATGGTATTTAATAGAACAGTGCTTTAAAGATTGTTAACAAAAATAAATTGTTGCTAATCGTATCCATGTCCACTCTGCATTAAGGATGAAACCCAATTATTCCTGAAATCCACACTTGTATATTGAGTCACTACTCTAAGGAATTCTTGAATTCTACATCATGGTCTGCTTCTGGCATGTTATAATACAGAATAATGTAGAATACATTTCAAGTACTTAACGTCTAGCTACTTGAAGTTTTTGGCTCATCTGAAAGTCTTCTGTCCAGAGAGGCATGTTGATTTGGTTAGAATTGGAAATTGAGCCAGCATTCTAAACAGCAATGTAATTAATAAGATTTATAGTTTTGATAGTAAACTAAACAATATTATTTATTCAAATAAGGTCTACTTAGTTTTTGCATTATTATAGCTAAGAGATAACCTTCTTGTGTATTACACATGTGAATTGAATAGTTTTAATTCTGTTAACTGATTAAAGGCAGAAGAACTCTAAGCAAATTTCCAATAGAATGTCTCATGTTTGTAATTAGTCTTGAAACTATAAGTATAAGCAGAATCCCAATTATATTGAGGACATTCATTGAAATTTATACTTTAACTAAAACAATAGGATTTTTAAAAAGCAAACATTTCATTAGGAACCTAGAATTCAGAATGGTTATTTTAGTAGTGCTTTAAGATAAAACAAAATTTATATAAAATACTTTACAATGAAAATGCTGAGAGAATTATTTTTAAACCATTTTTCTAAACTTGGGGATAATACTCATCTTTTACTTAGATATTTGAAAGACTTTAAATGTTTTAAATCTGTAAAACTTTGTGATACATTGAAAATCGTAAACATCTAACAGAATCTGAATATAATTTTATCCAATTTGTTATAAAGCTATAAAAATAAGTTCAGGGGAAAATGATAAAGATCTTGTTCTTTACCCTTGTTTCTTTTTTGGTACTTTGTCCTGTCACATTGTTAATTTATTAACAAACCAGTCATGAGGCCAGGTTGCATGTAAATCGCTGCCAAAGAATGAAGCCCAGTGATGTCTTTTGAGCACTGGGGTATGTTGGCGTGATCATGCATGTAACAGTCTCCATAAAATTTTGTTGAACAAACAAATCAAGAATCATATATATTCAGAGTCTACGGTATTTGTTCAATTTGCTATATTCTGTTTTTTATTTTCTGCAGTAAATTAAAATAACATTTTTATTTGTTAAAAACTTAGCTTGCATATTAATTAAGAAAAGAATAAATTTCCAGAAGTAGAGTACTCACCAAAATCGTATACTCAAACTAAATAGTAACTAGGGCTGGGGACACTCACATTATATATACAGGTTACATAATATGTCAGGTAGTTCAGAATGTTAATGAATGGATGTATCAGCTCTAGTGGAACAAAATGAAAATTCAAGGGTGATTTTTTTTAAAGGAGAATAAATGTTATGCATTTAATTAAAAGCTTTTTTCAACAAAGACTCTGTTATCCAATGTCTAGGTACCGTTTCTGAGCACATTGAGAGAGTCTATAGAAGAGCTGGCAGCAAAAAGCTTTGGTTGGTATTAGTGTCCTTGTCATTGTGTTTTATTTTTTGTGTTGTCATGTTTAATAGCCTAAAGATGATGGACCAATCTTAAAGATAATTATTCATCCTAATTTTTACTTTTAAACTCCGAGGTAATGGCACAGTGACTCTGTCTACTTTCTAAGGATCTTATCATGGCTCTCTCAAGATATTTAAAAAATGTCTGGGAATAAAGACTTCCATTGGAATAGAACCTGGAGAGTATTCACTGGAACCATATGTTAATGACTCTTTCCTACCCTGCACCCACTCTGTCCCAGCAAGGTGCTTTAGGTTCTAATTTGTATTCAGGAAACCTGTTCTGTTATAGAAGGCCATGAAAAGAGACCAATGGTTCATTTAATCATAAGCAAAAAATAATATACTTAGAAGGTAGTTCTCTTACCACTTAAGTTGACTGAATCCCAGTGACTGTAGTTGCTTCATAAATAACTGATATGTTCCGCAAAGGTAGTCTCTTCCTAGAGATTGAAAAAAAATTATGTAGGTTGCGATAAAATTGTTTAAATTCACAATTGGATAGGTATGCCTAAATGCATGGTCTTCTGCACTTGAAAGCAGTTCTAACAGTTTTACTAGCAGAATCTAATATTTTGAAAGTAAGAGTATATATATTTTTTAAATGACCCATTATTATCTAATTTTGAAAAAAAAGTCTGAAACAGTGTAATAAGAAACTCCCTTAACCTCAGTGAGCCTCAGGTTTCTAATCTCTGAAGTAAGAGGATTAGACAAAATAATCTCTTATTTTTGTTTCAACTCTAAGATTTATAGTAAATATACCATTCCAACCTAGAAGAAATAATGTAATCATCCTGTGGTTAAATCTCAAATTTTCACTGTAAATTCTTAGCACAGTAAGGCACGGAAGCTGATAGATATTTTTTAGCCAGTAAATTTCAAATGTCGTCTATAATCATATTTTTGTCTAAGCAAACCTATTTTTGCTTTATGTATTATACTTGCATTTTAGATAAATCATTAACGAGCAGACATTTAGAGTCATGTTATGTTTAAAAGAACAGACTCCTGGAAGTTTTATTCACCGTATTTTCCCTTTTATGGCTTTCCACTGACACACTCAGGTTGGCGGTGCGCTACGGGGCTGCATTTACCCAGAAATGTTCTTCCTCTATAGCCCCACACATTACCACTTTTCTGGTACATGGGAAACAGGTAACATGCACAGAATGTGGAAACTCAAGCTGCTTGAAACGTGTGGGCTTATTTGCATTGTGAGGGTTAAACATGTTTTTTGGTCTCATAGTGTGTGGGTGAAACCTTGTCTAAAAGAAGGAAGTGTTTGTTTCACTAACTTTACCAGATATTGACTGAATTTTCTACTAGTCCGTCTATGTTGAGATTACGGAATATAAATGTTTTTTATAGGTCAGCTTCCATGGATATCCTGAAATATAAGGAAACAGTTTTAAACCTACATTTTTATTGTATTTTCTCCATCTAAAAGTTCCACATGAATTTTTACTTTTGAGGGGAAAAAATGTCTTATGTGTTGCATGTGCTGTGCTTCAAAAAATCTGTTCTCCCTACAGTCTGAGACTTTCAGAAATGTAAAAATAGCAGTGTGAATTCTTTCTTCCAACATTTTGGGTTTATCAAGAAAAAAAATATTGGTATTTCATTGTATCACTTCCTAAAATTGAATATTAAGTGAGTTCCCTAATCCAGGGATTTGGTTATCTAGACACCAAAAGAAACATGATTTAAAGTGGTTATAGAAATAGATGTCATGTACCAGTGACAGACTTAATGAATTTTTTAACGCAAAATCAGAATATTCAGTTCCTCCTCCTGTCCCACTCCCCATGAAAGGGATAGTTAGGCTCTATTTTCTTTCCTTATAGATTGATAATGGCATGAATAATGCTGGTGGCAGAGGTGAGGATGAGGGACCCCTCCCTAATTCTGGAGTTTTCTGCTGCAGGGTCCACTGTCTTCGGCTCAGCGTTTCCTCCACATTATTACATGAGGACCTAATTGAGTATGTTTTTAAGTCTCCCCATTCAGGGCGCTATTCATTCATCATCTTTTAGATTTGTCACCCTCTGGCCTGCTTTATTCTTTGCCCCCAGGTCGGTTGTGTGCCGTGCAGCAAGTCTTTTAAGTAAAGTAGTGGACAGCCTGGCCCCATCCATTACTAATGTTTTAGTGCAGGGCAAACAGGTAAGTATCGGATTTTCAGACTCTTACTCGGTCACAGTCACAAAGGTTTCTGGGTAAGACCCTGCCTTTAAATCTGGCAGCCTCAGTGTATTGGCCTCTCACAGGCACATTAGCAGTGGCTCAGGCGTTTCTACAAAAGGCTCCTTTTCCAAGCAAAATTTAGTCTTAAAGATGCGCAGATACTAAATAGACCATCCCTTTTTCCTGCTGCACCTTAGAGCTTTAATTTTCAACTCCTCTATTAACTTGAGATCAGTGAAGATGCTAATTAAGAAAATGGACTAATACTTACTGAAGTACTCCAGATATGTATAGGAGCAAAGACCGGTCACTAGTGAAGGGCACATTTCCCTCCTGCTCCACATGAGATTCCTCACCCCCTTACAAATGCACTGACTCCCCAGATCCCTAACCCCCTGGGCCGCCTCTCCCTCGCGCTCCTCCCCTCACACCAAGGCCAGCTCTTGTCTGCTCCTCCTTGCAGAGCCATCTCCACCTGGCAGTTCTTCTCTCCTCTGGGTTCTCCCAACAGGCCTGTGACACGTCTCACGATCTGCCCTGGGTCCCAGTTCATTTGGATGTGTGTCTCTCACCCCAGGGTACGCTGTGGACCCCTGGCAGTCAGGGCCCAGGTCTTGTCCAGCACCGGTCCCAGTATGCCCAGCACGAGGCCTTGGAATAGGCACTTGGTGAATGTGTGTTGGATTGAGCCTGTGCATGTGTGTATGCAGAGTGGGGTGTGGCTGTCATTTTTTGCTTTGTTTTCTATAAGCTCTAATTACCTGGCTGAGTCATCATTTGGTTGGAATGAAAACCTGTTTGCTTTCTTTCTCTTCTTCAGGAATATGTGTGCTTTACTGTGTCTTCCTGACAGATAAGCTAGGGATCTAATAAGCTTTAATAATATGAAATACTTCAACCCTCTTTAATGGAATCAACCCATTGCTCATATTTCAGGGCTCTTAATTCATTAAAAGGGAAAGTATTTCATCTTGATATCCAGCTTTTGAAATGTTAGAAGAATAAGCTATTTATTTTATCCTGTAATATTTAATTATAATGAAAAAATGATTATACTAATAAAAAACTCCTGAGAAAAAGTTAAATCATTTTCACATGTTATTTTCTGTTTTCTGCAAATTATTAAAAGGTAGAATTTTCATCCTCATTTATCAGCTAAATAGACCAGAGCACAGGAGGTCACTTACCCAGTACATTTTCTCGCTACAGTCCTTACCTCCAGCTGCAGAGTCTTGTATTGGTGCCCTGGATGAGCCACCTCTGAAAGAAAGTAAATAGGCTCTAGGAAGCTGTTGTTTCTTGGATTTTAGGCCCCTGTAGTATGTTTGAAAATATAGTGAATTCTACCATGTATGATCATATGAGAAGGCTTTGGAGATCTTTGGGGTCTCTGGCACCTGACACTTGGGGAGGGAGTAGGTTAGAGTTGTCATGTCCATTGTGTACACTATCTAGAGTGGCTTGCAGCCTGTGATCTCGAGACTCTGCTCCCCACATCCTGGAAGCCTTGGAGCCTGTCCTGAGGCTGTGGCTAGACAATTGCCCATCAGACTAGCACATCTCCCAAGAAGACAGTCACTTAGGGAGCTGGGTAGGCCTGGGAGGCTGACAGCTCTGCTTCAGGTGCATGAAGTCCATTCACTGACTGCATCTTACCCCTTTACAAAAAAGAAATGAGAATGGAGCATTCAAAGTTTGCATTTGCTCATTAATGAAATGCCACCCTGAGAACTGAAGTAATATTGTTCCTGCAAAGCACTTTCAGATCACCTCAAGCTCTCTGGAATGAAAGAGTGGTTTAGTCATCATTGCTTTCAGAGTCAATGATGTGTCTTCTGTTTGTTTTCTTCTTTACACACTGACATGTTAATAAAAGTAATTGCACTTGGACTAACAGGTTGGTACCACTTGTGATATAATAAACCAGTAGTTCTCAATTTTCACTCCTTCACAAAACGAGGGCAAAAGACCCCATGTTCTGCTCTCTCCCCTCATCTCTGAAAACACAAGGGCCCTTTGATCTGCTCTTCTTTTTCCTGCTTCTTATAAACATGTACTGTACATGGAAGAGAGAGGGAGAGAGAGAAGAGAGATTATGAGGAGGAAGGAAGGGCCACAGACTCTTCTGGGAGGCAAAATCTAAGGATAGAGGAGAGGGAGAGACCAGGGTATTCCTCTTGCCAGCTTCAGCTGCACTTGCTGCTTTGAATGTTCGTTGCCATTTCCCTCTGTGCTTCCTCGTTTCCCAGGCTCATAGGCAGCGCGTTTATTCCCCTCCACAGGTGAGAGATACATCAACAAGCATTTTAGCACCCCCTAGGTGCCTAGCACTATGCCAGGAAAAGTGGGGCTACACTACAACTATGTGACCTCACGCTTGCCTTTGAAAACCTCACAGTGTTGTTAAAGAACAGAAAGTTTCACATGAGAAACTATAAAAGAAGCAAAAAATATACTCTCGAATACTAAATTGTGTAGACTGTGCAGTAAAGTATTTAATGTATTCTGGTTTCTCTGGGGAGTTTCTACTACTAAAGTTATTCAGAATAATTTTGCCTTAATAGTTATTTATATTCCTTTCCTGCTTTTATCTACTCACCTCCACTCCCCTAACTGGGACCCTCACCTGCCCTTATATTTTAGACCAGACTGTGAACCATCATGAACTCCAGTGGGAGTCGTGCTTTGAAAGCCATTTTAAGAAATAGCAGGAACAGTTATTCTACCTAATTCCCTAGCTTGCATAGAGTCATTTCAGCCTGCCAGTCATCCTGAGCCTTGAATTTCTTTCTTTTATCTTTTAGTAGCTAGGAAATTTTTCCAATAAAATTCTGCCACTTGTAGGTGACTCTTGGTGCCTTTGGGCATGAAGAAGAGGTTATCTCTAATCCTTTGTCTCCAAGAGTGATTAAGAACATCATCTATTACAAGTGTAATACCCACGATGAGAGGGAAGCGGTCCTTCAGCAAGAACTGGTCATCCATATTGGTTGGATCATCTCCAATAACCCTGAGTTATTCAATGGCATGCTGAAAATATGAATTGGGTGAGTAAAGTACTTTGTGTTTGCATAAAGAGAACCGTTCAAGCTGTCCTCTAACAGTCTCAGCCTCTCCGGGTGAAGTGCTGCCCCAGGTCTGGTAGGTATTAAGGAAAGTGTGTCTTTTCCCTAAGTCATACAGGTGGTGTCTGGAGAAATGAAGAAATGAATACCAGTGCCCTGAAAGAATCCTCCTGTCTGTTTAACACCCATGTTGGACGTGGTGAAGTAACTCGGTCTCTGGTAAAATCAAACTCCAGGGATTTTAAACAGCCGTGTCATGTTAAAAACAAACAAACAAACAAAAAAACCACTAAGCATAATACTTGTAAAAATTCCTGTAAATAAAGTGGATAAGCCTTAAGAATGATTTTTCAGTAAAAAGAGTGTCAGGAGGACATACTCAGATAAAAATTTGATCCTTTTTAGAATATTCTGCTGTGTCCATATTCTACCAGAGTCTGTTTTTAATCATAAAAATCATAAGTGTTCTGTTTGGAGAAGAAATTGAAAGTAAGGCTCTTGTGATCTTGAATTTTCTTAATCAAGAGTTTTGTGAGGCCATGTGGTCAGGCGAGTTGACCCGACGTGGGCACTCAGGAGAGCTTCTCCTCTCAGTGACCTGGGACAGATGACTGACCTCTGCCCTCGCTTTCATCACAGCCCATTGTTTCCTGTGACATGAAATGAGACAGCCTGTCTAAAAAGCCCGTCACAACCAAATAAAGTGGACATGTTTCTTTCCTTTTTTAAATATATTTTTGATTGTACAAGTGTCACGTGAATATGTTCTAATTGTGAAAGAGTGAAACGATACCTGAGCATATAGAGGAAGCTAACATGTGGTCATTGGGGTGTTCCTCAAGTGTTTGGAAAGAAGATATAGTCTCTGTTGGGCACAAATATGGGTGAATGTGTGTGAATGTGAGTAAGTATCACTTGCAAATTGTACAATGGGATCATCAGTATCTCTACTATTTCTGTTCTGCCTGATCCTCGATTGCTGATCAAGTCTTAAAATTTTCTCATTATAATTATAGATGTTAGTTTCTCTTTGCATTTTTGTCAGTTTTGCTTTATATATTTTAAAGCTTCACTTTTGTCCATGTTATTTTATAGTTTTTACCACTATATCTGTGTGTCATTTATTGCTTTGCAACTTGAATTCTTAAAAATTTTTTTTTTAATTTCAAACATCTGCAGAATAGAGATATAGAGATATATCTGCATATAGAGAATAGTGTAGTAAAGCCCTGTGTGCCCATACTGTCACCCAGCTCCACCACTGTCATCATATGACAATCTTATTTCACTCCTCCCCCCACACACATACCCTCTAGGTTTAAAGCAAACCCATCATGTCATTTAATCTGTAAATACTTCAGTGTGTATGTCTAAAAGTTAAGGACTTTTTATGTAACCATGAGACCATTACAATGCATAAAATATAACAACTGAATTATTTTCTGTCTGATATTACTGCTGTGCCTGCTTTATTTTTCCGTCATTATTAGCTTGGTATACTGTCTTCCATCCCTTTACCTTCAATGTTCTTTTTTCATTTTGTATAGATATATATTATATATTCAGCATTTATGCTGTATTTATTTTCAATCAATTCTGAGGTTATCTTTTTTTTTTTTGAGGAAGACCAGCCCTGAGCTAACATCTGTCGCCAATCCTCCTGTTTTTGTTAAGGAAGATTGGCCCTGGGCTAACATCCGTGCCCAGCTTCCTCTACTTTATATGGGACGCCGCCACAGCATGGCTTGACAAGCAGTGCCTCGGTGCATGGCTGGGATCCGAAGCTGCAAACCCCAGGCTGCCACAGCGGAGCGCGTGCACCTAATCGCTGCACCACTGGGCCAGCCCCCTCAGATTATCTTTTAATAGAAATATATATTTTACATTTGTGCTATTTCTTATTATTTTGACTTATTCCTGCCATTTTATTTTATGTTTTCTATTTACCATGCTTTCTTGTTGTTACTTTTTTCCTTTCTTCTTTATTGTTGGATTGATTTTCTTTTCATTTCTTAGTTTTAATTTTGCATGTGAGTATGAAGCACTTTATGAAAAATGATTACCCGTTTTTTTCCTTCAAAAAATTACATATAAAAAACTAGTTGCTTATTTGGCAGTATCTGCATACCTCTTGTTTCAACAACTCTCATTTTAGGAATTTGGACGTGTTTTACAGCAATCTTCATTTCAGCATTGTCTGAAATAGTGAAACACTGGGAACAACCCAGATATCCATCAGTAGGAAACAGTTTAAATAAATTGTTATAGCCATACAGTAAAATGCTGTGCAACCATTACAAGAAACAAGATGAAGTCTATATACTGACAGTTATAAATGTCCAAGATAAATTAAGTGAAAAAGATGAGTTACAAATGTATTGTTCCATTTTTTATAAAAGAACAATAATAATACTGTACATCTATATGTGTAATACATGTGTGGAAAAATATCTGAAAAATATACATAAATGAAATCAGTTATTTTCTCTAGGAGATTTCTACTTTATAAGTTATATTTTTCAGTTTTAGTTGAGATTATTTTTTAAACTATTTGCCTGATTTCAGTGGCAGTCATGCATCACTTAACGACAGAGATACGTTCTGAGAAACGTATCATTAGGCAGTTTGGTCATTGTGCAAACATAGAGTGTACTCACACAAACCTGGATGGTATAGACTACTACACATCTAGCCTGTATGGTACTAATCTTATGGGACCACTGTCCTAAATGAGATCTGTCATTGACCAAAATGTCATTATGCGGCACATGACTGTATCGTATATTTCAGGTGAATTTCCTATTCTTTATCTTCTCTTTCTTTTGATCGAGAAGTGAATTCACTCTGCATAGAACTTCACCTTCATTTTTATCCCTTAAAATTGCTCTTTTCAAAGATTTAGAAGTATTCGAATCAATTATAAGAACTTTGAATTGTACCGTGATTTGTTTGATCTCTGATCTAATATTTTCAACTCCAGCCTCTTGACTACATATGAGGATACAGAAATGGGTCTTCCATGTGAGTTGTCTCTAAATGAAAAGGAATGTGATTCTCCATATCCATCCAGGGTATTAAAAGTACTCTGTTGTCACAGACTCAGGCATTTCTCTGAGGCTAACTGAGAAGTGTTAGGTTATAACTCTTCCAAAGTACATTCTTTGTAGTAAACGTTCTATTCAGGAGAGCCTCTTTGTGATAGTCATCCTTGCAGAGGTTTAAACAAAGCCTTAGATTAAAAGTTAACAGTTTCCCAGGATTTTACAATGCTGTGTTTTTCAGCCCCTTGTAGTTTTTCCTTTACTACTTATTCAGCATTTTAGGCTGATTTATGTTCCCTCAAAAATCCAGTGTAATTTTCTTTCTTGAATTCAAATCTGACCTGAAGCTTCCTTCTCTTCGAATGAAGTATGTTTAGTTTCTTCTAAAAATAGTTTTCTTCCCTTTTTTGTATCTGCTACTCTATATGTTCAGTGCCTTCCATGAGAAATAATAAACTCTTCTCCTTAAACTGTGTTCACCCAAAATAAAAATGCCAGGACAGCAACATGTGACTTTATTTAACGAAAGCAAAAACCTCCTGATGAAGAAATTTGCCATGAAACTTTAATTATTCACTGTCCTGAAACTTATCCTGGAAGTAATTGTGGCATTATATTCCCATTGTGAGTATTAACAGTGTCCCTGCCCAACTCATTATGTGTATTTCCTCTTATGCAGGAAGGTCAGCTCTAAACACCAGAACCTTTTTGGTTGGGAAAGAGTCTAATTTTTTTTAATAAGGAGTAATTTATTTAAGAAATTTACTTCTGGTAAGGATAGGGACTAGATCTTATCTTCCTGTCTGTATCAGGGTCTGGCTCACAGGAGTTGCTCAATAAAATTTGCCAGATTGTTTAATACATAGGTTGTAAGCAGGTTCAGGTAGCTTGCCTTGAGCTAGTGATAGGGAATTTAGGAAAAACAAAAGAAAGCATGTCTTGTACTCATTAGAGAAAGAAATAAAGGACTTTTAATTTTGATGAATGCACTTGATTTGTACAAGTCATGACCTTCAGGAAATGATCGAGTTAAACAGGGCCTTCTTTATATGAAAATCCAGTCATACATGAAGAAGATAAAAGGATGTGGCACTTTTTTCCATTCGTTTATTAATGGAATAGTGCAGATAATCATATCAGAGTATGCAAGTTGTCTTATAAATGGAACCTCTCTGAGCAGCATTCCCAGTAAGGATCTCAGGGGGTACACATATGAACAACCACGAAACACATGGTTATTACACTCAGAAGTTTACTCTGGGAGACTATTTCCTCCTCCTTTTCCTCCATCAACATAACCACAATTATTATTTATTGAACACCTATTATATGCTAGGCAATGTGCTGAAAATACTTCACATATATTATCTCATTTAGTCTTTACAACAGCTTTGAGGTAGGCACTAGGACTCTCATTTTAAAGTAAACAAACTGAGATTCAGAGAGCTCAGATGGCCTGTCTTAGTCAAACCAGTAAATGAAAGAACTGGGGTTTATACCAGGTCTGCCTGACTCCAAAGTTCTTGTTCTTTGATCTAAGTACTTTGTATGTGTCCGTTCACTTGTGTATACTGCTGCTGTTTTCTCAGGTAAACAGGCCTTACTGTTTATTTCTAAAACTTTATGACCTTTGTGGTGCCTTCTACATGATGTCAACTTATAACCCATTTTGTATTCAAGTATTCGTGTAGTACCTATGATGTGCATTGGCTCCCGGTGTTTTTTTGTCTTGTGTTTGTCAGTCCTCCAGTCTAGGATCAGCATTGTACGGTGCAAGGCACACTGGGGAGCCTGAATAGTTACAAGTTAACAAACAAAGGGAAATGAGATTTTGCCCCTTTTATTTGTCATGAGACCACGGAAATGGGGATAATTTGGACCTGATTCTAAGTTGGCCCCTTGCATACTGCAAGATATATATTAAGATACTATGAAAATTCAGTGAAGTTAAGTAACTTGCCCAAGGTCACAAGACTGAGAACCAGGATTTAGACCCAGGGTGAATGACTCCAGAGTTCATGCTGCCCCACCCCCTCTTTCAGCTCCCTTCTGTCAAATAGGGAGGCTTTCCCTGCTCTGGCTTCCTCGTTGGGTCATGGGGATTCTGGGTAAGGAATGTGCAGATGTTTTCCAAAGGATAATGCTTCAGCGGTATTGCTGTGACATTCGATAGTTTGAGCTCCTGTCTTGTGGCTTTTGGAGAACAAGTACCTCTGGGGATTTCTTTTCCACACCACAAATCCCAAGAAGGAGGAACCTCCCCCTGTTCCAGCAAACACACACACAGTCACTCTTGTCTTCCAGTCCTAGGCTTGCAAAGACCCTCTGCTCCCACAAGAGACGTTCATCCTGGAGGCATCTCTTTCCACTGTGGTTGTGTCTCATTTAGGGCCCAGTGGAATGATCCCCAAGCATTTCATACAGAAACCTTAATTCAAAACCCTTTTGGATTCTCTGACGTGGTCTTTCCCCTCCATCGCCTGGTGGGACCTCATAAGATGCATGTCCTTACACCTGTGCCCACAGTGCTCCTCCACCACGCTAACAAAGAGGTGTTGGAACCCTGTTTCTACTCTGCAGATGTTGGACAGTTTCAGAGAAATGCCATTATCCTGCCCGTGGGGCTTATGACAGTGTCCCTCTGAAAAGGAGAAAGATATTTTTGTATCTTTTTAATGTATTTTTATTGCATTTCATCCTTAATAAATTTTACTCAGACCTCAGCTCCTTAAGTGAATGGCTTCCTTGCATGTTAGTCTACTGCCAGCAGCAAACACATACTCAGTATGTTTCTTTACAAAATTTACCTTGAATTAGTCCCTGGAAGGTTTTAGTTTGCTTAAAATTGATGAGCAGATTATTCATTTATAGAGTCCTTGAATGTCAAATTTCTTATAAATTGTTAAACTTGTTGCTCTAGAAAGTTACCCCTTTGTGTATTGTAGTGATTGTAGCATGATTTTAAAAGAAAGGAGGGAGGGGATTTATAGAAAACATTCTTTTTTTACTTCCTTATAGGTTAAAGCATTTTAGACTTATTTATATCTGACTTTTTACTGTTGTTTCCCTCTTTTAAATGTTGATTATGAGTAAAGAGATTGATACCTCAGTCAGCTTTTAACACTATGTTTCTCCTGAAATGCCAACATTCACTAGGCTGAATGGACATAAGAAGTAAGAACTTTTGTCTTAGTTGTGGTACATCTTGACCAGAATTCCCTTGCACTATGTATACTTTTATCTCTGTTTTAACCTCTCTCTCTGAGGTTTTTGGATTTTTAAAATTTACTTATTTACATCACCCACTGCCTCAGTTGCTTTAAACCAATACGACCATGTGTCTTTTCGATTTTTCAAAGGTTAATCCTGCCAATGCAATTTCTTCAACATTCCTGTTGTTAGGCACTCCAGCGAATGAAATTAACCTGCTCACAGGAATGGAACTCTAGTCTGATAATGATGTGATTTTCTGTCTCATTATTGATTTGTGCTCCAGCTCGCATGTTGAAATAGATCAAGTTCCTGACAGGCCCATTACTGTAAAGACCGCCAATCAACTGTTTTCTGCACTGGGTCTGTCAGTCAGGCCTGAGTGGGAGATAACCCCTGAGGGTATATGTTAGCAAGCCTTTCTCATCTCTGCTTTCCATACTTCCAGGACATCCTCTGTTAGGAATTATGATCCAGCCATGTCTTGTCTTCTAATACCCACAACTTCATCTGTGGATCACACATCCAATGCTTAGAGAAGGCCTGTGTTACAGGTACTATGACTATAGCATTGCTTGTGCAGTAAAGGAAAGAGGAGATCACTGCAGCCCTGAGTTCATGAGCGTGGTTTGATACTCTTTCAAAGGTCTTTGCTTTTGACATTTGATGTGAGGTAAGGAAGTGAGGTGATGGGGGTCTCGTACCTCTATTCTGTTGTGATTAGATCAGGGGTAGAGTGGGGGACTCGTTCTCTGGTTACCAAACAGGAAGCTCAGTTTGCCTTATCAAATTGTCTCCCTCTCTGTATTAATATGAATCAAGCAAGCAAGTCCCTTCTTGCAGCTTTCACATCCCCTATTATATGGCTTAGTAAAATGCTTCCACAGAGAGTTATTCATTCACTTGTTTAACAGCAAACTTGGCAAATACTTCTTGGTACCTTGAAATAGCCTCAAAATGATTATTAAAAAAATTGTGTCTTTCTATGGATCAGTTATTCTTTATGGCATTTTTTCAGAAAATGACAGCCGTTCTGGTTTATGAATGATGTCAGATTTCGGTGTACTTTATTTTATATTTGACTGCTTGATTAGGGCATGTTGGAAAGAAAAATGCCAGTACCTACACAATATGCTTCCTAACCTCATAAGGATAAGCTTATTCCCAGGACTGCATAGGAATGCTAGTCCCCCTCTTCAGACTCTGAGCAGCGCTGAGGAATTCATCGTCCTCAAGTCAAACCATGATACGTACGATGGTTGATCTGGTCATTCCTGTGTATCTGCCACTTTCTCATTTGCTTATTGGCAAGTCGAGCACATCCCTGGTTCTTTAGACAGACTGAATTTATAAGGCTCTGGTCCAAGGATAACCTTCATTCTTTTGACCTTCCACATTTGCTTGCTTTCTGTCTTTCCCCATTTTGCACTAAGGGTTTTTCCATTGGAATTGTCAAACCAGGTTTGGTGACTTTGTCGTTGGGAATGAGAGTAAGAAGTCAGATTTTCCCATGCAAAGGAATTAATGCCCTTTTGTATTAGTAGTTCTAAAAACGGATAAAATGTCTTTGACTTTCTTAACTGTGGTAATACACTTCGTAACTTACTTTAAGTCTCTACGACTGCTGTATAGTATAGTATAGTTTATGTCTAAGGCTATTTTGCTGTTTTTATTTTAGTCTTTTGAAGAATTCCAAGCTAAAAAGATTAGTTTGGCAATATTTTTGAATGAATAAATGTATTTTAATAATCTGATAAGTTATATTCATTTGTGCTTGAATGAATGAAAAACAGTTATATTTCTTGGGTTGCTGTTGAGTACAGTGTTTTCTATAATTTGCTCAAAGAATTGCTGAGATTGTATAGACAGAAGGAAGAAGCCTGAGGGGAAATTTTTAAATCTCCCAGTATCTTTTGTGATACTAAAGATTTTAAAAGCTAAATGTAATACACGATGCTTAGTTTTAATAACTCAGGTTTGGGAGGACTTTAAAAAGTAAGCATTTTAAAAATGAGAAGGTGACTTATTTTAGAAGAAGATGCCTGAAGTCAAACAGATGTGGCACTTGATTAATTAACTCCAAGACTTGAGTTAAAAAATTGTATTACCTTCCTCCACCCTGAGTCTGAGAAGTCAAATAAAGGGAGTTTGCTAACATTTTAATGACTCTATGATTTCAAAAGCCTTTTAACATACATTGTCTTATTTGTTCCTCAAAATAATTCCATAAAATGAGCTGAACAAGTAATAGTAACATTCCCACTTGAAAAATAACTTGCCAATGGGGCATAGTTGGTAAGTGACTGAATTGGTATTCAAGTCTTTTATTGTTTTTGCTTTTCATTATGAAAATTTTTAAATGTGTAATAATATAATAATTTGGTAAATTCTCATATGCCCATTATGTAAATGGGTATAAGCAGTGGTTAGTAATTTACATTTGCCATATTTGCTTCATTGTTTTTTGCTGTAGATTATAAAGCAAATTCCAGACATTATGACTTTTACCCCTCAATATTTTAGTAAGTATATATCTCTAAAAAGGGACTTTTTCTTAATAATCACAATACCATTATTACACCCAACAAAATTAGCAATAATTCCTTAATAACACCTGATACTCAATTCTTATTCAGATTTCTCTGGTTGTCCCAAAATGATTTTTTTAAAAAAATCAGGATCCCAAACAAGGCCCACACATGGTGTTAGTTGTTATGTCTCTTAAGTCACTTTTCATCTAGAACATTACTCCCTACCCTCTCTTTTCTTTTCATGCCATTGGCTTGTTGAGGAGACCAAAAGGCAGTTCTTTAGATTTTTAATTTGATATTCCTTCTATTGTACTAAGCTGCCTTGAATATTAATTTTAAATGTTAAAGAAAGAAAATAATAAATAGACGACAACTCTGTCTAACCTGTAAAATTAAAAATAGAATTTTTTTATTTAAAGAGAGGTCCGTGGAGCAGTTTATTATAACTGAAATGTTTCTTTAACAGCTAATTTCATAAGCAACTTTAACATCAAAGCATCCAAGGTAACTGTATCCTGGTGATTTTTATGCTTGTGTATAACATCCTGACTAAATATAGTTAATAATAATGTGGATGAACAATTAAGAAATTCTAGTCTTTGGCAATAACATAGGTTTAGTCTAGTTTTTCTTTTTCAACTGATTAGAGAAACGCAAATTGTAAATCTTGATTCTGTCACGTGTTCTGTTGTTGCACGTTATCAGGAAGCTCACAAACGTTTATTTTGGTGTTTGCAAATACTTTGTCATCTTAATGTTCTTGCCAATGAGCAACTATTAAATATTTAGTATGTACTATCAATGGTAATAGTAATGATAATACATTTTAAAAATTATGTTCCATTCTTGTGTCTCTCTCATGCCTCTATAATCTATCTCAGTGTTCTTCAACACATAATCGGCAGGCAGGGGTGTCTGGTTGATATCACCTCTGGCTCAACTGGGAAGGCTTAACATTTTTCTTACCTTCTTTTCCACTGAGAGTCATTCATGCATCCCGTGAGATGCATCACTGTTGTTCTGCAAACTAGCCTTGGCAGAAAGAAGGACTTTAATCTTTTGATTATATCCACCTACCTTTTTAATCTCTGTACCTGCAGTAGCCTCGTGCGTTGTCATTCAAATAAGTGTATCAAGAGAAAGATAGTGATATATTTGCGTGCAGTAACTTAGCCACTTTACATCTTAGTTGCTGTTAACTAGACTTTTCTCCCAGTGGGCTGGCTACACAGCCCCTGTTTGAGAGACAAAGCGGCATGGATGGATGAATGAAGGCACATTCTTTCCAGATGCTAAGCTACACTGTCTCTGCTTGTTGTTCAGTGTTCACCCAAGGATCTAAGGATAAAGCATTGGGATCGGCTGTGTACAACTAATTCCCTAGCTTTCCCTAATGGTGTGCAGAGTTCTGGTTCCCTAAGGCACAGTATTATTTTCAGGGTTTTCTTTGGTTTCATAACTAGTTTATCTAAGTCTTTCTTCAGAATAGAGTAAATGAAAGAAATGAGATGAAACTGTAAAAATACTTATTGAAAGCTTCTCAAATTAAAAAATAAAATTACTTGCACATAAAATAATATTTTAGAAATTTCTAGGCATATAACTATACCACCTTGGAAAATACCAGGCACACAAATAGTGTTCCATAAATGCTTGCCTAAATAATTATATTAAAGCTTTTTCTGTAATAAAAAATTATTTTATGAACAGCAATTAAATATCTATTAAAGAATAGATTCTTTAAGAATAGGTACGTGAACAGCATTTAAATATCTATAAAGAAGATTCTTCTGAAATCTGTTGGTTGAAGTGTGTTCTCTAACATACTAGTATAATTAAGTTATAGCTAACTGTGTCCCTGTATTTCAAAGGCAGATACTTCTCCTCTATCCCCTCCAATTGCAAGGGAATGACTGCAAAGTAAAAGAAAGAGGTGAAAATTTCTTATCCTTCCTGGGAAAGGAACATTTATATAATAGCATATCTCAGCCCATTTCTTAAAATGATTTGTTTTTATCCTGTTTGCTTTTCACATATTCTAGTATTAAGAAAATAATGGTGTGGTGGCTATTTGTGTGCAGTATACTATCATATCGAATGGGTAGAATCTCATTTGATAAGAACTTAAGTACTAACCTATTTTCATGTTTACTGCCTAACCACATATGCAAGAGCAGGCCTCATGTTTAAGAGTCTAATCGTGTCGCATAACCTTGATGGAAATAATTATATCAATGGTTCAGGAAATTCAAATGGCCTTTTCTTCATTCCCCTTTGGATGGGTCAGTGCTGTTAAGGGCGTTGCTGGGAGAAGCACAAGGTGATTTTATTTCAAGAGTTGTTGATTCATGCTTCCCCTGTTTTGTTTCAGGTGGATCATCCATGCTATGGAATATGAACTACAGATCCGTGGCGGAAACAAGCCAGCCACAGACTTATATCAGCTGTCGCCTAGTGAAGTTAAACAGCTTCTGTTGGATATTCTCCAGCCTCAACAGAATGGAAGGTAATGAGGGCCTTTGTTACCTGTAGGACACTCTGGATTTATTGTAACATCATAACTCATATATATATATGAAATTAATAAGATATTAATAAGAAATAAAATACAGCAGAGTATCAGAGTTCACTCTACTATATGGACAGTGTGCACAGAGATACTAATTAAAATACCTGTCTTCAGTTATGATTTTGTGTTGATTTGAATTTTATACTTTTTTCAGGTATAGTTTACAAACATTTCTTGATGTAGCACTTCATACCACTTTGTTCAGTTCTCTTTCTGAACCTTTGTAGCACTCACCATCTCCTCCTAACATTTTGGCATAAACGTTTGGGTTTAGTAACATTATTTAAATATGTTGCCTGTTACTCTGTCTCCCTAAATAGACTGTCAGCTTTTTCAGGGCGAAACCCTTTTGTAGACTTAACTTACGCTAACCTTAGAATGAGAACAAGGCAAATACTTGTGGATTGCCTTGAACTGAAGAATATTTTTTATTACAGAAAAAGCTTTAATATAATTATGTAGGCAAGCATTTATTGAGCACTATTTCTGTGCCTGATATTTTCCAAGGTAGTATAGTTATGTGCTTAGAAATGCCTAGAAAAGAAGTCTTCTACAAAAGTAGATTTGAGCAAATGGAAATTCATCCTTGTTCTTACATAGGAGAACTCAATTTTTTATTATAAAGATGTCAGTTATAAATGTAATGTAATTCGATTAAAATTCCAACAAGCTGTTTTATGGAGTTAGACAAGTTAATACTAGACTTGGTTTGCAAAAACAAACATGCAGGAATAACCAGAAAAACATAAAAAAAGGACTTGCCCCAACAGACAGTACAACATACTATAAAACCTCTATAGTTAAAACATTGTGGAGCTGGTACTTGAACAGATGGATAGACCAGTTGAATGGAGTAGAAAGTCCAGAAACAGACCCCAAGCACATATAGAAATCTAATGTATGATAAAGATGACATCTCAAATCACTGGACTTTTTAAATGACTAGTGATGGGACAGCTGGATAGCCATTTGGAAAAAGGTAAGATCAAATCCATACTTTATACCATATACAAAAATAAACTCCAAAGAGATTAGCAATCTAAATGTGAAAAATGAAACTGTAGTAGCTCTAAAAGAAAACATGGGTAAATTCCTCTTCAGCCTTGCTTTGGGAAAGGCTTTCTGACTATGACTCAAACCCAGGGGCAATAAAAGATTAATAAGACTACATAAAAATTAAAAACATTTTGCATTGCAAAAAGTAGACAATATCAAAAGGCAACTGGGAAACTGGAACGAAATGCTACAAAGAGCTAATATCCAAGAATTCTTAAAAACTGAGAGACAAAGAACCAAAAACCCAAGAGAAAAATGGGGAAAAAAGATGATTAATCAATTCATTTAAAACAAAAAAAAAGGACCTTAAATATTTGAAAAAATGTTCAAACTAACTCATAATTAGAGAAATGTAAATTGAAACATGTTGAGATACCTTTCTTATCTGTCAGACTGGCAAAAGTTAAACAGTATGACAAACGTTTGCTGAGCTGTGAGGAAACTGACGTTCTTACGTAAGCTGATGGGTATAACCCGTCTGGATGGGAATTTGGCAGCATCTAAAAAAAATCTACTTGTGCATTTACACTTTGACTCAGCAATCCTACTTTTAGGAATATGCCCTGGAGATGTGCCTCCAACAATATGAAAATATATACACACAAGGTTATTCATTGCATCGTTGTTTATAATTGCACATTTTGGAATGCCCATAACCTAAATCTCCATACATACAAGATTATTTGATTAAACTGTGGTACATCCACATGATGGAGTACTGTGCAGCTGTTAAAAAAGAATGAGCGTGGTCTCTATGAACTGATATAGAGTAATTTCTAGGCTGTTTTGTTAAATGAAGACAGCAAAGTACAAAAAAAAATCTATAGTGTACTACTCTTCATGTAAGAAAGAAAGGGATATCTGCTCATTTGTGCCAAAGAACTATAGGAAGGATAAATCAGAAACTAATAAGATTGGTTACCTTCAGGGGGTGGGTGAGAACAGGGTGAAAAGAATGGAGAAATAGGTACAGGGCAATAAGATTGAGCAGGAGAGCTTACAGTATACTATCGCTGAGTATAGCTTTTAGTATAGCTCTGACTGCTAAACTATGGTAATGTTTTATATACCAAAAAACATAAATAATTAATTAAAATTAATCCAGATGTGGAAGGAAACCAAAGTAGAATACAAACAGTAACAAATGAACCTAACCGTATTACAAATGAGTCGTAGTCTCACACTGAAGGGGATGGGGAAGAAAAGAATTAACCAGAATACCTTTGGAAGACATCAACTGGATACTGTAATGCTAAAGAAAAAAAGAAGTACACACAAATACTCTACTCTAGTTAACAATTTTTTTCACAGAGGTAGGTATTAGCAATTCTGAAATTGCTTTATATATATATATATATATTTACACTAAGATTGAATAAATAAGTAAATACATTGTGGGTAATGAGAGACAGATTTCTCCTTGTCGGAGAATGTATTTATAAATAAGGAAAAGGGAAAGGCTAGACTATTGTGTGGTGTTGGATTGGAATTGGAAATATCCGTGTGGATTCATGGTTTTTACATGGAAAGATACATAAATAAATGTGGATGTCTATGTATATATGAGTGTACATCCATATCTTGCCTAGCTCTATCCACTGAGAGGACCTAGAAGCAATGAAACCCCAACAGCAATGAGCAAACCTAGTGCCCAGATATTGATTTCTAAATACCATTTTCTAATAAAAGGAACCAGCATTCCTTGGAAAATGGTTGATTCCAGAGCTGGGGCAGGAAAAATACAAGATGAGCCTGGAGTATCTTACGGTACCAGAAAGTAAGAAAGTGCTGCAAAAAACTACAGAGTTGTGTTAGAAGGATACTGGAGACAACTTGAAGGAGGCTCAATGGTCAAAGCTGGGACAATTTGAGCAGAAAACTAAATAACGATAACATTGGATTATAACCCATAGAATGAATATCCATGAGTCCATGCTGATATAAATGGATAAATGGGAGAGAAGGGACTCTCCTTACAGTAGAATTTTAATTAATAAGTGTAGATGCAATGGTGATAATAAAAAATCTCCATTAGACAAATACAACAGTAATAATTGTTGCAGGCAAAAAGCGTCAATGGATGCTAAATCTAGTGGGTGGAAGTATGATGAGAAATGAAAAATTTGCACAATTTCCAAGTATTTCCACTCAAGATGCTTTCTGGTTGCAAAAGGAAAAATAGCAAAAAAAAAAAAAAAAAGATTGAGGAACTGTCACAGATTAGAGGAGCCTAAGGAGACAGGGAAACTAACTTCAGTGCAGGGTACTAGATTGGATTCGGGACCAAAACTAGGACATTAGTGGTAAAATTGGAAAAATCTGACTAAGGTCCATAGATTAATATTGTGTCAACGTTCATTTCCTGGTTTCAATAGTTACTATTGGTTCTGTAAGATGACAAAAGCAGAGGAAGCTGAGTAAAGAGTATGCAGGAACTTTATGAGGTATTTTTTTGACATTTCTGTAAGTCTAAAATTTTTCAAAATAAAAAGCCAAAAAATAAAAATAAAAGAGAGGTCTTCTAAAATAATTCTCTACCTCCATTATGAGTATTCACACATTTCTATTTTTTATGTTGTTCTAAGCAAACATCTCCCTTTTATAGGATTAACCATGACTTCATAGAACTCTGAAAACATCTTTTGAAGGGAATAGGAAAAAAGATCAAATGCAGAGTGTAGGGTATTTGGTTTGCACACCCATTATTCAAAGTAAAACATCACCAAGGAACCCGTACACCTTTGGACTTCTTCTCTTTAGCATAGCACTGAACCCAGCCACGAGAGTCTGGGTCTACCGAAGAAACTGTACATCCAGAAAAGATGCTGCTCTCTCTCATGTAGTGTTAAAACGTCATTGGTCCTCTTTCACAAGAACAAAAATGTCTTTTTCTGAGGTATGTGCCTATTCTATACCCATTTTTTTTAGAGTTTTTATCATAAATGGATGTTGGATCTTGTCAGATACTTTCTCTGCATCTGTTGAGATGATCATATGATTTTTATTCTTCATTTTGTTAATGTGGTGTATCATGTTGATTGATTTGCAGATGTCGAACCATTCCTCCATCGCTGGAATAAATCCCACTTGATCATTGTGTATGATCCTTTTAATGTATTGTTGTATTCAGTTTGCTAATATTTTGTTGAGGATTTTTGCGTCTATGTTCATCAGCGATATTGGCCTGTAATTTTCTTTTTTTGTATTGTCCTTGTCTGATTTTGGAATCAGGGTGATGTAGGCCTCATAAAATGAGTTAGGTAGTGTCCCCTCCTCTTCAATTTTTGGAAGAGTTTGAAAAATAGGTATTTAATCTTCTTTGAATGTTTGCTAGAATTCACCAGAGAAGCCATCTCGTCCTGGACTTTTGTTTTTGGGAGGTTTTTGATTACTGTTTCAATATCTTTACTAGGGATCAGTCTATTCAGATTCTCTATTTCTTCTTGATTCAGTTTTGGAAGGTTGTATGATTCTAAGAATTTATCCATTTCTTCTAGGTTTTCCAATTTGTTGGCTTATAGCTTTTCAGAGTAATCTCTTATAATCCTTTGTATTTCTGTCTTATTCGTTGTAATTTCTTCTCTTTCATTTCTAATTTTATTTATTTGAGCCTTCTCTCTTTTTGTCTTAGTGTGTCTAGCTAAAGAGTTGTTAATTTTTTTTCAAAGGGTTGTTTTTTTCAAAAGGTTGTTGGTTTTTTCAAGGGTTGTTAATTTTTTACAAAGAGATAGCTCTTAGTTTCATTGATTTTTTTCTGTTGTTTTTTAGTGTCTATTTCATTTATTTCCAATCTGATTTTTATTATTTCCTTTCTCCTACTGACTTTGAGCTTCATTTGTTCTTCTTTTTCTAGTTCCTTTAGGTATGATGTTAGGCTGTTGGAGATTTTTCTTTTTTCTTGAGATGGGCCTGTCTCACTGTAAACTTCTTTCTTTGTACCACTTTTGCTGCATCCCATAGATTTTGATATGTCTTATTCCACTTCTGAGTATTTATCTAAAGAATATGAAGACACTAATTTGAAAAGATATATGCAACCCTATGTTCATTGCAGCACTATTTACAATAGCCAGGTGGAAACAACCTAAGTAGGCAATAGGAATTATTAATATATTAATTATAAGAAGTAACCTCAGGGACAATCAAATGGATAAAGAAAATGTGGGGTATGTATGTATACAATGGAATACTATTCAGCCATAGAAAAAAGATGAAGTCTTGCCCTTTGCAACAGTGTGGATAGACTTTGACACTGTTATGCTGAGTGATACAAGTCAGGAGGAGAAAAATACTATATGATCTCACTCATATGTGGAGTATAAAAAAACAAACAAATGAACAAACAAAACAAAAACAAACACATAGATACAGAGGACAGGTTGGTAGTTACCAGAAGGGAAGAGGAGTGGGAGGAGGGTAAAATAGCTAAAGGGGGTCAATTGTATGGTGATGGATGGAATCTAGACTTTTGGTAGTGGGCACACTGTAGTATATACAGAGGTTGAATTACAATGTTGTACACCCGAAACATATAATGTTACCCGGTTAAAAAAACAATGTTACCTCAATTTAAAAAAAGGAAAAAAAATTTCTTTTTTTGTTTACTGTATCCTGCATAGCTATTTTCATACCTAGAAATATTGTTGGTCACGACATGTCTACTTTGTGGTTGATGACACATTTCACTCTGCTGCCTGTTTTAATACCAAGTATAAAAAAAATGTGTATTTGTTCCTACCTTCAGCTTTTGGAAGAATATACTACTATGTCATTTGTGTGTTCTTTTCAAATTATGCAAATTCTACATCTTTAGCAGTTTGTGAATGAAGTAAGTATTAGATCTTTAAGATTTAATACTTAATTGATAAAATAAGAGATCTAGAATTTTGGCTTATCACGTTCTGATTATTATGACTTGAAAGATTTTGTAGCTGATTTTTTAGCGTTGGTGCTTTGACCATATTTAAATAGAAAACTAAATATAAGGTTTAAAATTAAAATATAAAGTTTAAAATGCAGTAGTCCCCCCTTATCCATAGTTTTGCTTTTTATGGTTTCAGTTACCATGTTCAACCGAGGTCCAAAAACATTAAATGGAAAATTCCGGAAATAAACAGTTCATAAATATCACAGGGCTCATATTCGAGTAATTCCTGTTTACCTTCATAACGGCCCCAAAGCTGAAGAGCAGTGATGCTGACAGTTTCTTACAGTACGTTGTTGTGATTGTTCTATTTCATGATTAGTTATTGTTGTTAGTCTCCTACTGTGCCTGATTTATAAATGAAACTTTACCATAAGTGCGTATGTCTAGGAAAAAACATAGTATGTACAGGGTTCAGTGCTATCTGGTTTCAGGCCTCCACTGGGGGGTCTTGGAACGTATCCTCCACAGATAAGAGGGGACTGCTGTAAGGTAATTTCAGTAGATACGTAGTGCTCTTTTGAGCATTCATTCACTTATCAAATGTTTATTAAGCACCTTTCTGGGAGAGGTGTAGAGGAGGATCAGCCTATGTGATGATGCCCACGCCTCCACAGAGCTTACGTTTTATTGTATGGAAGAACCCCGTCAACTTACTTTGGAGTTGGCTGCTCCTGTGATTTTAGATGGAGCTGCTTTGTGTGTTAGAAAGGCGTTTCATCACATAGTGAGCAGTCTTACAGGTTACTAGAGAATAACGTTTGCCTATTACAGTTTTTAAAACCTCGGGGATTTTTCCTTTCCTGCAAGCTCTGTTTTCGTGATGAAATATTTAGTAATTTCTGTAACACATGGTAGATATGCATCATTGATGAATTTTGGCTTTTATTGCTCACCCTGTTGGAACAATTAATCCGTATTGAAAGCCCTGCTTTCTACCAGAACAAGCTTCTTTTTCAACTATGAGCCATGTTCTTTTGGTCTACAGATGTTGGATGAACAGGCGTCAGATCGATGGGTCTTTGAATAGAACTCCCCCTGGGTTCTATGACCGAGTGTGGCAGATCCTGGAGCGCACACCCAATGACATCATCGTAGCTGGGAAGCATTTGCCACAGGTACAGCCTTACCGTGTTTCCTTCAGTGAAAGGACTTCCAAAGGGACCTAAGGGAGGAGAGAATTCTTCCCCCTCCGCGTTGCAAATAACCTTTCTGCTTATTCCATTTTCTAAGAGTGTTTAAAGAAGGAGTGTCCAGATACCTGAAGGAGGAAATACTAGAAAATAAGAACGCTAATCAATTGGCTTGGAAATATTTTTTCCCAATCTCAGTTACTTTTATTTTCCAATTTTAATGTCCCTCTATACAAAGGCTTGCTTTACCAAATGGGTATTTTACTTAAAAGTTGTATTTGATCAAAAATTTTTTGGATTATTACATTCAGATATTTCAAGGAAGCTCTCTGTTTAAAGGAACCACATGGCCAAACCTTTTTCCAAGCAAGCTGTCCTTCTTTTGTTTACTTATTAGTGAATTTGGGGTTTCTTATATTGGCGTTACCATGAATGGTAGTATTCCTTCACCGCCAAGTGCTAGTGGGCCAGTGCTGGGGACCTCACAGACAGTAAAATAGATATTCAAACGACGGAAATAAATCAGGCCTAAGAAGCAAGGTGACTTAGTGATGCTGTGGATAAGGATTCATACTACTTATGAATTGCACTGAATGTGAAAAATGCAGTAACTTTTTAGGTCATTAGACAATCACTTATTTTACTTGAAATGTAACTTCTCTTTCGTCCAACTGAATTAGTGCTCCCTCCTTCAGATGGTTTCCCAAGTTATATAAACTAACCTGCTTCTTTGATTTGATTATTTTATTTAATCCTGACATCTAAATCATTCTGCTTATACACAAACATCAATAATTAGGCCTTTTGGAAATGGAGTATTGTATTTGTCTCTAGTGTTGAAACATCAACAAAATTATTTTTGCTGAAGGTCTTTATACAAACAAAGTATTCTTAAATACACACACCCATACTCATTTTGTTTATATGTACATGGAGTGTTTCTGGAAGGACCCACAAGAAATTGGGACAAGGAAGTGTGGTCTGGGGGGCAGGGTGAGCTTTTCATTGAAAACCCTTTTAACTTTTCAAATTTTGAACTTTGTGAATCTATTGTTTATTCAAAAAAAGGAATAAGAACTTTTTGAAAGTGTTCTTTATACTGCTCACAAACTGTGAGTGGGTCTCTTTGGTTGCCCGTGTAGGTGCTCCAGCCCTGTCCTAGAGGCTCCGTGACCATTGTCGGGGCAGCACTGTTTCCTGCCAGCAGAGAACGGGCCTCCGTGGTTCAAGTCCTGCTGCTTCTGCATACAGTAGACTAGGGCAACCTTTTGTTAGCTTCTTTCCCAGCCCCCTGTAGGCCCTACCAGATTTTCATTTAATTGTCTGATTGCCTGGGCCGCTTCCATTTGGTATCCTCTCTTTGCTAACAACAACAATATGTGTTAAGTATTTTTATGGGCCAGGCGCTTTTCCAGGTGCTCCTTTAATCCTCACAACAATTTTGAGGTAGGGACTTTATTATTCCTGTTTGACAGATGAGGAAACTGAAGCACAGCTAGGTGATTTTCCCAAGGTCACACACCTAGGAGTAGCTGACCCCGAGCGTGCCCCCCCTGCCCCCGCCAGCCATTTGACTTCTTTTTTTTTTTTTTTTAAAGATTTTATTTATTTTATTTTTCCCCCCAAAGCCCCAGTGGATAGTTGTGTGTCGTAGCTGCACATCCTTCTAGTTGCTGTATGTGGGACTCGGCCTCAGGATGGACGGAGAAGTGGTGCCTCGATGCGCACCCGGGATCCGAACCCGGGCCGCCAGCATCGCAGCGCGTGCACTTAACCACCAAGCCACAGGGCCGGCCCACCATTTGACTTCTGAGCCTTTTCTCTGAACTTCTGCACCACACTGTCCACCCTGAGTCTTTTCTGAGGGTGGGAACTAGGGCAAGCTTGATGTCTCTTCTCTAGGTTTAACTATCATAGTTGCATAGTAACTAGGTTGACTTTTCAAATGAGATATGTTAAAAGGAAATTGATGTGAAAGCATGAAAGAGTCCTTATTTCATTCTGTAACCCCATTAATCCCGTTGCTGGACATCTAAATAATTATAATTACTGTGTTCAGCAGCTGGGCTTCATTTTCCCCATATTAGCATATGTTGGATTGTATTGAATATAGAATACAGTAGATGGACAATATTGAATATAGGGCTGAGGCATTATTATACCAGGCAGATTAACTTTGCTGTCATTTGATTGAAAAGGGATGTTCCTGCTGGGTCCCATTTTGAATAGTAAGTAGATACACAGTGTTCTGAGGCTATGATTAAGTTCACTGTAAATCATCATTGTGGTAAAACCAAATAGGCATGACTCATCGCCTCTGCATCTCTGGTAATAATCCTGGTGACTCCATCTGCTTTCCACCACACAAGCCTCACATTTCAAGCCTTCTCTTCCATTCTTTGAGGGTTATCCACCCTTCGTTTTGCTTTTTTCTGTGTTTACTTGCCATTTCTTCACATAATGTTGTTTTTGCTTATTTGTATGCATTTTAATGCTGCCAGTTCAGAAAGGACCTGCCACAGAAATGATGTAAATTCAATAGCAAATGACTTACATGCTAAAGTGACAGCAAGCATAACTTCTTGTGTTAATTCTGAAAGCAACATGTACTCTCTTAGTTGTCTCCATTTTTGGCTCTTCCCTTTGTGTATTGAAGTGGCTTTCTAATATAGCCCCTTTCTCTGAAAAACATTAGTATAGTGAAGATCACTACTAAAAACAGGAGGTTGAATTTATCACAATAGTCAGCTGGTTGGCTTCAGTAGTTTGACATATATAAAATCCATGCATATAGCTGCAAATGCTCTGTAAGGTTTTCTAGAAACTGAAAAAGTTTATTGATTAGAAAATGAAATTCCTTTAAGTGGGAAGCAGAGTATAACCGTGCAGCATGTTAATGTTGAGTTATTTTTTTCAGCAACCAACCCTGTCGGATATGACCATGTATGAGATGAATTTCTCCCTCCTGGTGGAAGACATGTTGGGAAATATTGACCAGCCAAGTACAGACAGATCGTTGTGGAGGTTTGTATTTAGAAATTCAGATGCTGAAGAAGTGCTTTCTGTCTGCTCCCTGAAAGCTAGTATAAAGGAAAGAGCAGAAATTCCCTCCTCACCTAACCCGACTCTCCTCCAGTTGAGTCCTGGAGAAGACGTCTGTCCTTGACCCACATCAAGGACACGAGCAGTTCCAGCATCTCACATCCTCCAGGGTGGAACGGCTGTCTGTCCAGCTGCTCCAGCTCCACACTCGCCCCTCAGCAGCAAGTGCATCAACAACACCGTAACAGAGAGGAAGTGACCTTTTTCTATGTTTTATTCTAATCTTTTTTCTGTTTACATAAATAATGCATGACTATTGTAGAAGGTTTTAGTAGTTCAGAAAATTGTAGAAGAGAAAGCAAAAATCTCTCCACACCCACTAGCAGTAAATCTGCACTGTTGATCTTTTGAGGGACGTCTGTCCAAACATCTCTCTGTGAACAGAGAAGACACATAATTTTGTGCTGTATCGTCATTGCTCTATATAAAGTTACATGATAAGATACACACACGTGCTTGCACGTGCCCCTTTGGCATTTTAAAACATTATACCAAATGCATAGAGAATCCCCCAAATGAATGGACTTAACATATAGCTCATCTTCACTTTGTCTTTCTCTGAGAATGTCTCCATCAGACTTTGTTTTTCTTGAGGGTGGGTAATGTGCCATAGATGCAGAAGCTCTCAGTGCCTGCTGAACTAGATGTGGCACCATCTGAAACCCAGCATGTCTGGATTTCAGTCAGAGCTGAATGAGTGTCAGCTTTATCTCTGAGATGCCAGGATTTGGAAACAGTATCAGCCAATCCGTTTCATAACATGTGGGAGTGAGGCAGAGACGGGGGTCAGGAAGAGATAGGGTTAGTAGAAAGGTGAATGCCTTCCTTGTGCTTTTAGCCTTTTGGTGTCTAGTGCCCAGCATCTGGGACCTAGAGTGGACATAGAAGTTCTTCTTGTTGACCAAAATGAGGTCATTCCCTTTGTGGAAGAAATTTTCCTTTAGAACTAGAGCAAAACTTTGTATTCTCCTGGCTAAAGCCCTGCTCCAAGGTATCCCACATTGTGACTCTTGGATTTTTCTGAAACTGTTACCTTTAGTTCTTTCAGGTTCTGTTGGAAGCATTTCGATAAAGTACAGTCAAGGAGATTCCCAAATTGGAATTATGAGGTCTTGTTCCTGTTCCATGTACAAAGTAGGAGCCATAATCATCATCAGAAAGTCTTTACCAAGCATTGTATACTCAGACACAATGTTTGCATATAACAGTTTGTCACCTAAAATGAACGTTGTTGCAACTTAGGGTAAATGTATGGGATAGCCAGACACTAGGATGATGCATTAAACTAAGATAGTTTATACAGACCAATTAGTACTCATGTCGTAAAGAGATCAGAGTTAAGTGTATTTTTAAAGCACAACCATCTCCTGAGAAACTACTATGATGTCACAGATTATACCCATTTTGGGGTGCTGGGCTCCACGTCATTTGATCGTGAGCCTGAATCCAGAGTCTCCACTGTACTGACCTTCCTTCCCTGGCTTGTTGCTTGCCACCTCTTCTGGGGCAGCCTCTGCTCTACTGGACACTGGTTTTGGTGTCTTGCCAACAAGGATTAATGCCCAAAGGCCAGGAAGAGTTCAGACACTTTGGGTGAATAGGGCAACTATGTACTATAGATAGGAGTAGGGAAGTCATTTTTCTAAGTTATTAGTTTTATTTAAGTGACTAAAAGCACTTCTGTACAGCTGCTGGGATACACACAATGAAAAAGTGCAGTTTCCAAGCAGAACTTATGCTACTAATTTGCAAGATGAGGAAGATTCCATCCATAGCTGATCCTGAAGTCTACTATTGTAGAGAACACACTATGGAATACGAGGATCATCTATCAGTCTGAATAAAGAATGGAAACGTGTCCTGGCTCATATGGTTCATATAATTTGCTTTCAACGTTTGTCTCTTCTGGTTACTGATGGTTGTATCCACTGTGCTGGAAAGGAGCCCTGAGCGAGAGTTTCAAGACAAAGTAGATCTGGACAAACTGGTGAAAAAAGCGTTTCATGAGTTTCAGAAAGATGAGAGTCGACTAAAGGAAATTGAACAACAAGTGAGTAGAGAAAATAGCTTTTTGTAGAATTTTTTCTTTGTCTCAATTCTTCAAAATATCCCTAGTCTCTTACCATTTAACTATAAAGTAGATTTACAGAGTGCAAAATAGAGTTCTTGAGGGGCAGGGCAAAGTCTGACTTATTGAAGAATTATTCTTTTTAGTTAATTACTAGCCAATTCAACTATAAAGTTTTGAATAAAAAGAAATCTAGGAAGAGATAAATTTCCTTTATATAGTTAGCAGTTAAAATGTGTTTTACCAGAGAGAAGCCATAGATTCCAGAAGGCTATAAAATTAAATTCTAGGGAGGAAAGGAATACGTAACAGGCTACATTGGTGCTGTGTACTACCTAACGTAGTCCCTTCCAGGCTCTCTGTTTAATATTTTATGCTCATCTGTAAAGGGTCCCTAAGTAAATAAAAATTATCAGCAAAGATGGGCCGGTCCCGTGGCTTAGCGGTTACAGTGCGTTCACTCCACTGCTGGCGGCCGGGTTTGGATCCCGGGCGCGCAACGACGCACCGCTTCTCTGGCCATGCTGAGGCCGTGTCCCACATACAGCAACTAGAAGGATGTGCAACTATGACATACAACTATCTGCTGGGGCTTTGGCAGCAGGGGGCGGGGGGAAGGAGGAGGATTGGCAATAGATGTTAGCTCAGGGCTGATCTTCCTCACGAAAAAAAAAAAATTATCAGCAAAGAGGAGAATACTAAAAATGCCTGTCTTTGTTTTATATGCTGAGAAGATGCCTCAGGAAAATGAAAGAAAAGCTCAAGAAGCTCATATTTTCTATGAGGAAATCTTGCTGTGAATTTATTTTTCCCCCTAGGCTGACACTGATTTTACTTGTCCACTCTTTACAAACAAAAAAATCCAGCAACTTGCTTACTGTTTTCCTTTGTAGGATGACATGACTTCCTTTTACAACACTCCCCCACTGGGAAAAAGAGGAACATGCAGCTACTTGACAAAGGTTGTGATGACTTTGCTGCTGGAAGGAGAAGTGAAGCCGAGCAGTGACGACCCATGTCTGGTTAGCTAGTGAGGAGGTGTCAGAGGCTCTGTTGAGACAGTCTTTAGAAGTGTGTTAAGTGTTGTGTTGCAGCTTAATCAGGGTAGCCATTAATGTATGGACTGCGCATGCTGGTGAGGTGGTTGCCACGCCCTTGGCAGAGTTATTGGACCTCTTGCATACCGTAGCCAATTTAATGGTAAGAAATTCTTTTAATCAAGTGAAAAAAGTTCTCAGGATTATGCCAATAATCTTTACTGAATGATAGAAATAGTTTATTAATTGAAAATTCAATATTGCATGTTTTATGATCAAATAGCTCATCAAAATGATTCTTTGCTCTTTGCACTAAATTCCCACCTGCCATTAAAATGAAATTTGCCAATTACTACTACTAGTAGTAATGCAGACTGGGAATGAAAAGATATTGAAAGGATGGTGAACTTTTTCTAGTGGCATTGTCATGCTAGAAGAAATATTAATATACATCATAACGGCAAAATCAGCCAGCTGATATTTTTATTCTCAGAAACTGCATTATTGATAATATTTTTAGTATACAGGGCTATTGTACAATTTTTACTTTGTAAACATGACTGTGGTTTTGTATTTTTGCTTACTGTAGAGGTTGGACTAAAGTACAGTGTAATAAATCTATACCTGATCAAACATTTTCTTTGAGCTTTTATAAAAATAGGATATCTGTAGGATTGTTCAGAAGTATGGACGGGTAACCTAGTTTATACTAGTAAAAACAAAATTAAAAGTCATTAAATTTTATTTCTGAATTAATAAATATATCTGGACACATTTCTTTGTTCTCTTGTTCACAATATTGAGTTTATTATTCCTGAATATTTTCATTTAATTGATCTGGAGATGGAATAGAAGAGAATCTATGATATCTACCATTATACGTGTTTTGCTGTCAAATTTACTTAAGCAACCTTTAATAAAAATAGAAAGTAGATTACGGCCAGCCCCGTGGCTTAGCGGTTAGGTGCGTGCGCTCCACTGCTGGCAGCCCGGGTTCGGATCCTGGGCGCACACCGGCCCACCGCCTCTCCGGCTAGGCTGGGGGCGCGTCCCACATACAGCAACTAGAAGGATGTGCAGCTATGACACACAACTATCCACTGGGGCTTTGGGGGAAAAATAAATAAATAAATAAAATGATAAAAATAGAAAGGAGACTAAACATTTAAATTTTATTAATTTATTTCATTACTGAATGTTCCAGTGCAGCCCATTAGTTTGAGCCCTGGCCCCAAAGAGAGTCATTTTTCTGGCCAATCTTATTATGGAGTTTCACCTGAGAAGTTAGACTTGTCACATAAAAAATGCAGCCCATTGCAGAGTCTTGAAAGGGTTTGAGAAAGAAAGGACAGTGGCTTCAGTAACAAGTCAGAGTGACATCAAATAAATGGATGCATTAGCACAGGGAAGAGTCTGAAGACTCGGGCATATTTCTCACAACTGTGAGGCACACTGCTTAAATCCTGCGTAAGAAATCGTGTTTACACTGGTTGGCAAAATTGGGAAGAATCTGACCTAAGGAGAGGAGTATGACAGAGAAGATAATTACTTGACTTGGAATATTTAGAGAGTTTATGGAAAGATGATAATGAAGCCAGTTTATAAAACAAGCATGAAAAAACCTTGAACATGAATTGAGGATAACACATCATAGCTGGGGAAACTGGAAAGAAAGAAAGAAAATCCTTGAAATAGTTAATATTTGCTGAATTCTGGAGGAAAGTAAACTGTGTTGTACTTTTAAGAATTTTAAAAAAAGTCTGATTAGCTGGGCAAAGTTGCCAGAAATCTGCCACTGTCCTAGTTGAAATCAGACTTCATTTGCGAATGTAATTTCCTGAGTGAGTGTTAGCTCCTGCTTCACTGTTACACGTACAGAATTCTGAAGTCTTCCCACGCTGCTAGAGGCATTCAGAGGCTGTGACATACTTATCGACTTTGTGTTTTGATGAAATTCAAAATTTACTTTTCTGAAAGATATATTAGGATCAGTAAATCTTGATGTTCACCTCTACAAAAGGTGTAGATGTCTGTTTTCTAATTAGAAAAGCAAAAATAATAAGAATTAGAACACAGAACTCGTATGAATTTTAGAAGTCCCGTTTGGCCTACAGAGCCAAAATGTTTTAACAGCTGTACAGGAGACTGACTGAAAATATTAGCACATTTATCCAGCCATGACAAGATTTAAATCTGATTTAAAGCTTACTCTATCACGATGGCAGATTCACTGTGTAAGTTTATTGTACAAGCAACATCTGTTGGAAACTCCTGACTGAATATCAAATTCAACTACATTTCCAGAGCATCATTTTAAGAAACATGGTGTTTTCCAGATTTCTTTTCATTTTATTTAAGTCTGAAAAAAGTCATATTTCAATTTTTAAAAATCAGAGTGTGGGATCTTCTTGATGTCATCTTCAATAAGTGATAAGCCTGCAATGCCTTATGGACACCAAATAACGCTTATAGACTATCTGAATAAATGTAACTTTTCCCCAGAACTCTGAGTAAATTGAGACATGCTTTTAGCCCTTCATGATCATGCATATTAAATAGATGTCCTATAAAAGTGGACGAGTCAACACAATGTGAAAACATAGTTGTAACAGCACAGAGAGACCACATTTAAATCAAGGAGAGGCTGGAAGTAGCAGGGTAGTGTGCAGCCAGATCATAAAACTACTCTGTCTCGGAAACTGGAAACATAAATGAAAAATGAGAGAGGAAGGATCAGCAAACAACTCCAGCAGCATTCCCACAAAGGAAGCGGCACAGCCTCATAGCATAAACTGAAGAGCAGCAGGAAGACAAAAGACTCGTTGGACTTTGTCTTTGGCTCCTGTGCTCTAACCTCCCAGAAGCTGTGCCGGGCAAGGACAAGGTCAGGAGATAAATTATGAAAAACCTAATGCATCTCGGGGGATCAGATAAGTGTTGGGTCAACATCGAGGGGAAAAAGAGAGAAAATGTCCTTCCACAGTGGGTGTTCTTCCCCCTCCACACATACCACCATTCCACGCTATTCTCCAGCAGGGCTATGCCAGCCCACATGACGTTGGTGTGAAGTAGAAAAGGGCCCCCTTTCTGGGCACACTCAGCCCACTGGGCACAAGGTTTAGCACCTTTGTGCAAAGAAAAAGTCCTTTCTCTGAGCAGATACAACGCATACCAGGACACATGGCTCAGAGAGCCAGGCATAAACTGAATTTCAGCCCTCTGTTGCCCGCTCAACTGGGCTCTTTTGTGCAGTGCAGAAACCGCCGACTGCCAAAGGGGTGCTCCCCAAGGAAGGGAACGGCTATTGGGAATGGGCATTTTGATCTTTCATCAGGAGGGAGGCAGATAAAGAGGAAGGGTAACCACGGTCCCCCGGAAACGGTTATCTCCAACAATAGATGGTCTAGGAGCTGGTACCCCAGACCTTTGTCTCCTTGCCTGAGAGGGGCCTTAAGGGCAGTGATGAGTGGATTAGATGCCTGCCCTTTTTTTTTCCTGTACGTAGTTTTCTTTTAATACTAGGAGACCCGAATTCACTCTGCCTAGTCAATGACATGTCCTGTTTCCAAGGACAGTGCCTTACAGTATGATATTGTTCTTCCAAACAGGGTAATCTTTGGCACTTACTTACTTATTGCCTGAGAGGGAGGGACTCAGCTGGAAACAGATAAGCGAGAACAAAAGAGTTCATATTGGGAAGAGGTTCAGAAGACCACCCACACTGTATCAGGGCACCCACAAAGTGGCTGTGCCAGTCATGAGAAAGATGGAAAGAAACTGCCTGTAAACTATGTAAAAGTACCACAGGAAAAAAAAATAGATACTGAACTTGGTCTGAAAATAAATTTACTTTAGGAAATAGAACATCCTCCACAACAAATGCTCTGTACTCTGAAAGAAATTAAAGAGAAAAGGAATCAATAAAAAAAAATCAAAGACAAGATAAGACAATACAATAAGATAGAAAAATAGAGCTAAGGAAACAAGTTTCATAAATTAGAAACAGCAAAGAACAAAATATACACAGCTAAAAACTGAACTGCTGACACAGAGGGAAAGCTTGAGATCATTCAGTCAAACACTGAGTGTCCACTCTAAGCCAGACACTGTTCTGGCACAGCAATGGGAAAAAAGGACAAATTCCCTCTCCCCCTGGAGCTTATGTTCTAGTTGGGTTGGGGGCGTGGGGTGACACGTAGTAATAAATGCTATGAAGAAAAATAAGACAGGATGGGGGGCAAGGAGTGACAAAGGTCATTGGGTTTCCTGTGGTTGTGGAAAGGCCTCTGATATGGTGATATTTCATCAGAGAATCACAGTGAATGTAGATGGAAAGGAACAGAGAAAACATAAAGAAAATTGGTATCCATAGGTAGAGAAGGCTATGATTAGCATAGAAAAAACAATTCAAAGATATGATAAAAGTTCTCGTAAAATACGAAAGAACTAAATCTGCAGATAAAGAGAACATATTATATTCCAGAAAAATTTGATACAGAATGAGTAACATTGAAACACTTTAGAGAAATTACTTAGAGAAGTTTGGACCAAAGATACTCATCATCTCCTAGGGCTCAACGCTCCTCACCAGTTCAAGGTCACACAATAAGTGTGACATAAGATTTTCCCAATCAGTTACAAAGGTAAATGAAGAATTCTTAAATATGCAGCAACTCAGGAATCATAACAACTGTGAACCTTTCTTGAAAATAATATTTGACTAAATCCAATCAACCAAGAGAATCAATGTGAAGAATGTAGTAATGGAGAAAACATAATACATAAGAACTATTTATGAAAGATTAGTCCATTAAAATATAAAGTTAATAGTAACAACAATGCAATTTACAGTTACAGAAAAGAATGTGAAGATGACTTGAAAGAAAAACTTTACAATTTAAAAATACTGTAACTAAGGGACTGGGACAAAAAACCTAGAGCTTGACGACAAAGCACCGTGGGCGCTGAGGAGGAAGTGGAAGGGAGCTAATGCCCTTGTCTTTCACACAAGAAGTCAATATTTACTTCACTTTTTAAAGTTAGTAAATCAAGAAATAAAGTTTTTTAAAGTTTACCATTTGAAATACAGAAGTAATTTTAAATTACAGGAAGGTCCGGGGGTGGGAGGGTGCGGGGAGGATGTTCGGAAAACTGACCGTATAGCACAAGATAGAAGACGAAAGAAAAATGACAGCCTCCACATCCATTATAACTATGACTTTCCACTTTAATATCAAACACTGAATTAAAAGTGAAAAAGGCATCAAATCTGTAACTAGAATACAAGTGGCCTAAATCTGTATGCCAAACAAAACAGCATCGTGACAGAAATTGCTAGCTGTCCATCAAAATCTGTTCTCCACCTCCATGGTAACGATTATAGCTGCGCATGTGGCTGCTCAGATATACCGTACATTCTGTTCTCTCTTAGAGTGTGGCCTTGTGATTTCAATGGAATGTGCTCCAATGGGATGTGAGCAGAAGTAGTGAGTGCCACTTCTGGGCCTGGCGCATAAACCCCCCTGCTTGCCCCTCTGCGCTCTTGCCCCTTCCCGTGGGCTGGGATGACAGTGGGCAGGTGAAGGTGGTGGCGATGTGTTGAATATGGCTGAACTGCTTCAGTCTCGGTTCCTGAGTGACTGTGGGGTGGTCTCTATCCCCTCCACGCCCCCTCTGCCTACTAAAACTCCCCTCATTGACTACTGAACCAGCGCTCTATCAGGAGACAGCACTGTCCCAGTTATTTGGACAGAAAGAATGTAATACAAAGAATTGTTTAACCAAATATAAAGTAGGAAACAGAGAGTGTGCGTATACGAGCCGTTATGTTTATTCTATACATTTACTCTAACCCGTGTAAGTATCGAGATATGTAAAGCAAGTATCTGAAAATGCAAGGAAAAACAAAAACATGATCAGAGTAACGTACTATGACAAATGAAATCTACAAACACAAATAATGACACTGCAGGGAATAATATAATCACTAATATATAAATATTTAATTCCATATCCAAACAACCGAAATGACACCTTCTAGTTCACCTGAAACATTTTGAAGCTGACCGTATTTTGGGTGCCAAAGAAAGCCTCTGTGCATTTCAAAATTAGAAATAGTAAAGACTGCATTCTCTTATGTCAAGCAAAAGAAAAAAAAAAAAAACTACAGTTGAATAACCAAAATAGAAAAGAAAAAAAGCCAACCTCTTGGAAATTTGGAAATTTCTTTCTAAATTGAAACTACGACTGAAATTTCAGAATATCTAGACTATAATCAAATTACTACAGATAAGATGGCTAAAGCCAAATTGATACAAAAATTCATAGTTTCAAACATAGTGCTAAACAAGATAGAATTAAATACTCATTGCAAGAAATTTTAAAATTACAACAAAATAAGCATAAGGAAAGCACAAGAAAGAAAATGATAAAGTGAAACAATTAATTCAAAAACAGAAAATCAGAATAAATCCAAGAGCTGGTTTTTTGAAGAAAACATCAGATGGCTATACCACCAGTCAGCCTAATCAAGTAATTATGGCGACTAAGAGTAGCTTACATTGAATGAGCACTTCATAGACCAGGCGTGGGGCTTCATGCTTCACGTCTGTTAGCTCTGCCCTGTGAGGTCGGAACTGTCAGCATCCTCATTTTACGTAGGAGGAAACTGAGGAAGAGTTTAAGCGTCTTATCCAAGATCCCACAAATAGTAAGATTCTGAACAGTCAGATTCCAGGTCACAAATTAGAGCTCAGAAAGATGAAATAGTTATTTCACAGATGCAGAGGAAATTTAAAATTTAAATGATAACGTATTACCATTAGAAAATTCTCAAACTTGTAACGTGACGGGTTCAAAGACGCTTCATGAAGAAACAAGCTCATCTATTTTTGAAGATCTGAGAAATCGGGGGTAGAGTTCAGGGACTCCCGCACAGGTGCCCACTTGACCACAGCACTGGTTCCTCTGCGATGTGTAAGGCGTCTTACGAACAGCACAATGGGGACACGAGAGCAGTTTTCCTAAATGAGGAGCTGGAAACCCTCCCGCTCTGAGGGAAGTACAGTGACCGGAACCTGGCTTAATCCTCCTCCCTCCTTGCCAAGAGATGACCTGAGGCATATGCATCGGAGAGGAAAGGCAGGCGCCAGTGCCATCTTGCTGAAAGCCCTGAAGATACCAAATAAGCACGCAAGTTCACAGTGTGAGTGCGTTTCACTCTCTGAGCCCACGGTAAGGCGAAAATGAAGAAACTCAAGAACATCAGCTGCTCACCAGCCAGTGCCCACCCTGCCACGCTCCTCTGTTTGGTAGAGAAATACAATGTGTGGTGGATAATGAACTCTCCCCTCTTGTGCTCTCAGTGCAGTGAACTACAGGGGCAGGTTTAAGTGGCAATTTTGGTTCAAATACCGGCTGAGCCACCAGTAAAGATGAGAGGTTCAGAAGGGGTTCGGATCATTTAGAGCAGTGTTTGTTTTCTGAGCCCGAGAGTGGGTGCTGTAATCAGAAATCTTTCGTGCAACATGTGTTTCTAGCTCTGCAGATTCAATTGTTTTTTGATGGAGATATTGCAAATTACGTAGCACAGCTCATGACCCAGAAGTTTGGCAGCACAATCAAGCTTTCTTTCTGGTCAACTTCAGGATGAATCCAAGAAGAAATAAAATGTTTTGAATCCAATTTTTTCTGCCTTCCTTATCCTGAACAAAATAGGGGAATGAATCTCCAGCCTTTGAAATAATTAATCTGCCCTCTATAAAAGAGATTCTGTTTCATTTTAAGATAGCTTTCTGGTTTTGCTTTTGTCGTTGTTGTTTTTTACTGATCTATTAAGAGACAAAGGATATTCACTTTTTTGGTATTAATAATTCCTTGACTTGTAAGTTTATTTTACCCCAATTTAGAAGCTCCCGATGGCCAGTTTCACCCTGGTGGTCAACATTAATTAATATTCACCTTGCACACAGCCATTTCCTGGTCTTTACCTTAGAACCGTGGGAAAGGACAAAAACTGGGAATCTGAGAACTTGGTCTCAGGCCCCAGATCTCTCTGGATGTTATGAATCGCTTGACAAATCACTGATACTCTCTGAACCCCAGTTTCTTTATCCCTAAAGTGACAGAGTTGGGTGAGATTTTTGCAAGGGTCCCTTCAACTCCACCATTTTGTCAATTCGTCTTCCATCATGTGAGTGTGCGCATCCCCTTCCTTTAAACTTTCACTCTCTGTGTTGCTAGGTGCTGTTTTTCAAAGAACAGCTCCATTCCCTTGCCTTAAATATCACCTCTATCCTCATAACTCATATATATATATATATATATATCTACAATATATATACACAATATATTCTATCTCTATTGTATCTTGATATATATATATCTTGTTTCTCTATTTGCCCACTGGAAATTTCCACCTATCTGTCCTACCATCTTTCATCAAACCCCTTTCTTATCCAAATTTTGTAGAATTTGTTTTTCCCTCCCAACGTAGAGAGTTCCCAGTTCTGCTTTCAAGTTCTCTTCTCTATGGCATCCCCATTTTCCCCAGACCTGCAGTCATATTTGACAGCCCTCTTCATCAGTTTCCAGCTCCCATTGTCTTCTTACTTCTGTCTTCAGAATCTGAATGTCCTCTCTGTTCCCACTGCCGGGCCCAGATCGCCTTGCTTCTGTGTAACGGCCCACCTGCTATCCGGCTTGATCTAGGAGAAACTTCCTCAGCAGGGAGTGGGGACTGCTCCCCTGCCTGTCTCACTGTCTGTAATCACGAAATCACAAATGGGGCAAAGAGAGAATGTGGTGTAGGACTCAGGCCTCAGCCCAGAAGAAAGGGTGCCTGCTGCCCTAGGAGATGACTGAAACACCAGGGAGCAGTGGGCTGGAGAGCCTTCCCATGGGGTGCTGCCCCAAGCCTGAGACTCCCTACAATGTCCATCCGGAGTGTGGGCTCCACATGCTGAGCTCTCTGCATGATGCATCTTGTTTAACCCTAACCCCAGCTCTATAAGGAAGGCACCATTATTGCTCCCATTTTACAGATGAGGAAGCTGAACAGCTAACTTAAACAGCCTGTGCCAAGTCAGTGGCAGAGCTAGGGTTAGAATGAAAGTCTGCATGATCTCAGATCTGGGCCTCTTACCTCATGACACTAATGTGCCTCTCCTTCCTAAACAGCTGGTTTTGGTTTATTTTACTTTTAGCCATC